>NC_071280.1:8911308-9021308 GCF_023375685.1 Ictalurus furcatus
CAGAAGGAAGCGCTTTTAGGGAGCCATCTGCTCACCTCCTTGGGACCATACAGCTGTGGCCCATATGTGAGTGCTTTTTTGGTCAGTATGTTGACAAACTGGGTGATCTTTGCATGCTCAGCGATGCCTTATTGGCCTGAGAAGTAAATTGAACATTGGAGAAGAAAGCCCTTGCTTCCTGTGGGATCACCAGCATATTTCTCTGGTCATGCGGAAGTGGGGAAGCAGATAGGATTGTTGCTGCCATAGCTGCTAGCAGAGCTGACGTGGTGCATGGAGCTGTGCTAGCTGTGCAGTAAGCATGGCTAACTGCTGTTGCTGCTCTCTGATGAGGTGGCCCCATGCTGCCAATGCCTGATGCCATTCCAGAACATCTACTGCATCCATGTTGAAATGATGTAGTCTGTCAGACGGCAGGTACAGACACAAACGCAAGTGAACAATGGATTTATTTATAAAGCATGCAGGAAAATTCAAACCATGAGACAAAAACATAAAAAAAACTAAAAACAGGCAGTGGCCAGGCAATGAACAAACAGCATAAACTAGGATAGACAATAGCAAAAATAAGAAAACCAGAGCAGGATCAACAACCAGGTAGACTATATAAATTAATTGTTTGGTATTGACTGGTGCAAAACAGAGCGTGTACTTCACATTATGTTAGTGAAAGGAGAGTCTTTATATACTGTTGTAGGTGGATGCTGATTCTGGCATTGACATGACAATATGTCATGTATAATCTGTATAAAGGTATATATATGCACATGTATGCACACCAGTCACCCATTACATTAAACCCAGCTGCTGAATATTGTGTAGTTCCCCCTTGTGCTGCCAAAACAGCTCTGACCCGTCGATCAATGGACTCTACAAGACCTGTGAAGGTGTGCTGTGGTATCTGGAACCAAGACTTTAGCAGGTGTGGCCTCCATGGATTGGACTTGTTTGTCAAGCACATCCCACAGATGCTCAATCGGATTGAGATCTGGTAAATTTGAAGACCAAGTCAACACTTTGAACTCTGTCATGTTCCTCAAACCATTCCTGAACAATTTTTGCAGTGTGACATGGCACATTATCCTGCTGAAAGAGGCCACTGCCATTAGAGAATACCATTGCCATGACAGGGTGTACTTGGTCTGCAACAGTGTTTAAATACATAGTACCTGTCAAAGTAACATCCACACGAATGCCCAAGGTTTCCCAGCAGAGCATTGCCCAGAGGCTTGCCTTCTTCCCATAGTGCATCCTGGTGGCATCTCTTCTCCAGGTAAGCAATGCACACATACCTGGCTGTCCACATTATGTAAAAGAAAACGTGATTCATAAGACCAGGCCACCTTCTTCCACTGCTCCATGGTCCAGTTCTGATGCCCATTATAGGCACTTCAGTGGTGGACAGGGGTCAGCATGGGCACTTTGAATGGTCTGCGGCTACACAGCCCCATACACAGAAAACTGCGATGCACTGTGTGTTCTGACACCTTTCTATCATAGACAGCATTAACTTTTTCAGCAATTTGCGCTAGTGGTGGCTGCAGTTGCGGGTAATGCTTTAATTAAAGATGGCAAATAGCAAACAGATGAAACAAAACCCATAGCTTAATCATAATCAAAAACAGGCAGTCGGTCAGGCAAGATACACATATAATATATAACAGGGTATAATATATATAATATAATATATAATATAATATATATAGATATAATATATACATATATAACAGGATATCCAATTTCATTTCTAATGGCTTCTATGAACCTTCTGACCAGACATAGTGAGTCATTGACCACACTCTACTACACTTCAATGTTAGACAGACCAAGAAATTCCTCTGTGGTTTACTTAAACTCTTATAGTGAGCTTGTATGGGGGAGTCAGGAAGTAGACTGCCAACAATAGATAAGAAGCCTTTTTTGCAGAGTTGCTTTTGTTGTTTTTTTTTAAGTAAATGAACAATAGAACTAGGAAACACAAGATTTCCCTTAACTGGAACTAAGGAGTCTAAGCCAAACATAATGATCATGCGTCTTCATTGATCACGTATACATTACAGCACGGTGAAAATATTTTCTTCACATACCCCAGCATGTCAGGAAGCTGGGATCAGAGCGCAGGGACAGCCAAACATGTTCCAGCATGACAATGCCCTTGTGCAAAAAGCAAGTTCCATAAAGACATGGTTTGCCAAAACTGGTTTGGAAGCACTAAAGTGGGCTGCACAGAGCCCTGACATCAATCCTACTGAAAACCTTTGGGATAATTGGAACACTGACTGCACCCCAGGCCTCCTTGCCTGACATTAGTGTCTGACCTCACTAAAACTCTTGTGGCTGAATGGGCAGAAATTCCCACGGCCATGTTCCAAATCTAGTGGAAAGCCTTCCCAGGAGAATGGAGGCTGTTATAACAGCAAAGGGGGGCCAACTCCATATTAATGCCATGACATTGGAATAGGATGTTCAACAAGCACAGCTGGGTGTCATGGTCAAGTGTCCACATACAGTGGTGTTTGAAAGTTTGTGAACTCTTTGGAATTTTCTATATATCTGCATAAATATGACCTAAAACATCATCAGATTTTCACACCAGTCCTAAAAGTAGATAAAGAGAACCCAATTAAACAAATAATTCAAAAATATTGTATGTGGTCATTTATTTACTGAGGAAAATGATTCAATATTTCCTATCTGTGAGTGGCAAAAATATGTGAACCTCTAGGATTAGCAGTTAATTTGAAGGTGAAATTAGAGTCAGGTGTATTCAATCAATGGGATGACAATCAGGTGTGAGTGAGCGCCCTGTTTTATTTAAAGAACAGGGATCTATCTGATCTTATCTCTCTCCTCTGATCTTCACAATACATGTTTGTGGAAGTGTATCATGGCACAAACAAAGGAGATTTCCGAGGACCTCAGAAAAAGAGTAGTTGATGGTCATCTGGCTGCAAAAGGTTACAAAGCCATCTCTAAAGAGGTTGCACTCCACCAATCCACTGTCAGACAGACTGTGTACAAATGAAAGAAATTCAAGACCCTCCCCAGGAGTAGTCAACCAACAAAGATCACTCCAAGAGCAAGATGTGTAATAGTCTGTAAGGTCACAGGAACCCAGTGTAAGTCTAAGCAACTAAAGGCCTCTGTCACATTGGCTAATGTTAATATTCAGGAGTCCACCATCAGGAGAACACTGAACAACAATTATGCGCATGGCATGGTTGCAAGCCACTGCACTCCAAAAAAAAATTGCTGCCTGTGTGCAGTTTGCTAAAGATCATGTGGACAAGCCAGAAGGCTATGCGCTTGTTAAGTTGTGATGAAACGAGCTTCCGATTATACTGTTTACAGGTCCAAGCTTCTACTGCATTGGCTGATGCTCTCGTATTTTCAACATGCCGCGGTGCTCTGTTCCTTGTTGTTTCAATAGATCTGAGCCCAAAAACTATAAAGCAGCACAGCACACCATGAGTGCATTTTAGCAGCGTTTGGTAAAAACGATTCATGGGAAGCATAATACAATGGCTTTAAACCACATAACGCTAAGGGAATAATTCAAATCACGCAACAACATTAGCATCAACTGCAAATGTGTAGTCTCAGACACTCTTTGGCTGCACTTTTTTCCATTTTCTGTGTCTTTACCCTCTTCCACATGCACTCCACGTTGGTGCGGGACACATTTTTCTGCCATATGATATGATGGCATATGATGGCACTTATCTCTGCCGACTGGGTACTCACAGGTGCTGTACCTCACTGACTGACTCTCAACATGCACCTTCATTGAAAACATTTCAACTCTCACCCTAACATTTCTAAAAGACATTGCCAGTTCTGTGTTTATATTAGCCCAGTGATACGTCTGTAGCTAGCCATTGGGTGGCAGATCATTATATGTCAACTAGCCTAACTTCACTATCCCTCCAAAACCTGGCTGGTATATATTTAGTTTTTCATCTTCATTTAAGTCCAAAGTTATAGCAGTCCTGTATGTTGTTGGTTTTTTTTTTTTTTTAGAAATGCTTCAGCCAGATCATGACATATCATCTTTAAATGCCAACTTTTGCTGTTCGCTTTTGGACCTGGAAATGGCTTTACATCATGCATGAAGTCAGACTTAACAAGCGGATTGGAAAAATGTTTTGTAGACCGATGAAACCAAAATAGAATGTTTTGGTTTAAATGAGAAGATTTACGTTTGGAAAAAGTTAAACACTGCATTCCAGCATTATCCCTTATCCCATCTGTGAACCATGTGTTAGGATGACTGTTTGGGCCTGTTTTGCTGCATCTGGGCCTGGACAACTTGCCATCATTGATGGAACAATGAATTCTGAATTATACCAGTGAATTATAAAGGATAATGTCAGGACATCTGTCCATGAATTGAATCTCAAGACAAAGTGAGTCATGCAGTAGGACAATGACCCTAAGAACACAAGTTGTTCTACCGAAGAATGGTTAAAGAAGAATAAAGTTAATGTTTTGGAATGGCCAAGTCAAAGTCTTGACCTTAAGCCAATAGAAATGTCATGGAAGGACCTGAAGCAACCGGTTCATCTGAGGAAATGCACCAACATCCCAGAATTAAAGCTGCTCTGTACTGAGGAATGGACTAATATTCCTCCAAGCCGATATGCAGGCCTGATCAATAGGTACCAGAAATGTTTAGTTGCAGTTATTGCTGCACAAGTGAGTCACACCAGATACTGAATGCAAAGGTTCACATACTTTTGCCCCTCACAGATATGTAATATTGGATTATTTTATATTTCAAGTATAGTATTTATACTATTTATAATAGTATAAATAATTTATTTATTTATAATATTTGAAAATACTGTATATAATAATGACTACACTATTAGAAATAACGTGTTACTTATTCTCATCAATACTTTATTTAAACCTGGTTGAAAGATGACTCTGGCTGATGTTATGTTTACCAAAAAGTAAACATACAAATATTTTGGATATGTTATTAATTAAACTGGCTACAAAATGAACACCTGTGTTTCTGTGCTACAACAAGAAATTATGGTCTATTAAAAAAAATAATTTTACTAATTGTAAGTACTTGTTAAGTAGCATACAAATGCTATTTCATTGTTTTATAGGGTGAATAAAGCATATAATACCATCCCACTTCATCTAACATGTTCAGATAAAGTTGCAGAGTTACATTAACATTTTTTATAGATTTTAGTGCATTTTTAAACATTTTTTTGCATATTTTAGTCAGTCAACAGAAATACTTGTGATCCTACAATACAATTTACATAACATAACAATTTTGAAGTTTTCACTGAACTTACCATGTGCCATGTGATAACGGCAGACCAATCAGAATGATTATTGTAGTGTTTTAGCAGCTTTAGCAGTTGGGTCTTGGTTTTCACTAAGCATGTAGTTCAAATGCTTATTTGTCTTACTTTACCTTATGTCCCATATTATCTGATTTGACCCTATCTAGCCTCCAGGGCCATGGTGCAATATATAACAAAGATTAGTTTGATTAGTTGGTCAATACTACACATAATGAAATGGTGGGACACTCAAGCCAAGAACAAAGAATCAAACAAATCTATTATATTGTGTGTCTCAACTTTTTTCGGCATCGTGTCATTGTTATATTATTTGGACTACTCTTATATATTTGAGTGTCTTAGTTCTTGTAACCTGTATCATAACCCACTGTTGCAAACTGTTGTGACAGAAGAAAACTAGAGCTTCATATTCCCCTCTAGTGGATCTCTTGAATTATAACATCAGGATATCAAAACAAGCCTTTACCCATCATATGCTAATGACCAATTAAAGAATATTTAGCAATTAGGCCAATGACACAAACATAATCACAGAGCAAACTGACAGTTTCCTCCTTTAGGTAACAATGTGAAATATTTGTATCATTGTATTGACATGGCTTTTGTGCTACATTATGGGGGGAAAAGGTTCATTGAATGTTCTTTGATTGTCATTGGTTCTAGCTTTTTAAAAAGATAGCTAACTTTTGTTTGAAAGGAAAGGAAAGGCAATGACACCATCAGTTTTAGCGCTCTACACTGAACATTTAAGGGTTTCCATAGAGTGGCAAATGAAATGGCTTCTAAATGGGAAATCTTTCTCCCCAGAGAGACGTTAAAAAAAAAAAGAAAGAAAAAAAAATCTTTAGTATTCTAGATTTAACCTCTGTGCTAGAGTGTAGTTTTGTGTTGTATGATGAAGTGCAAAAAGATTTTCTTCTTCTTCATACATACAGTTTCGTCATAGTGCTTGAGCCACCGGGAGCTATCCAAGGTCCCTAAACCGCCAGCAGGACTACTGTAATCCCACTTGAAGACAACACCAAGCTTTTGGTGAGAAAATCACGCAATTATCGTTGTTTGAACCACAGATTCGAAGGAAAGCACTACGTTGATGGACTTAAGAAGTAATTAAAAGCGTGCTTTTATTATTTAGCCACATCATTCAGAATGCCGCAATGTGGTTTGACGTCTGACAATTGTGTTAGAAGAATTGTAAGCGTAAAACAATTGGTTTTATTTGCACATGCACTAGTTTAGATGAGCATGGTTTAGTAATTTGCTGTCTCCAACATGACACACACACACACACACACACACACACATTCCCTTCGCACCCACACACATTGATTGCATATTCACGGCAGACCTGCAGTGCGTCTGCTTTCCGCCAGCATGTCGACACACCATGACAAGATAGAGAGGAGCTGCTGTCAATTTTAAACACGCAGCATTTACATACATTTACGGCCCAAACAGTAGATGGCTCTCTTGAGTTTCATCTTGTTTGACTATTGCAAGGAATGTGAATTCTGATCAGTTATATGTTACTGTTCAGCTGTACCGTAAATGGCTGCAGTCTATTGGTGTAGAATAAAAGGGGGGGAAAGATGTGCATCAAAACACTGTTTAAGGATGTGTAGTCTGTTCAATCCTGATTTTGTTTGTTTGTGTGTGTGTGTGTAAAGCGTGACATTTCCCACGTTCATTCTGACCTTCTGATCAATGTTCCAGCTGAATATAATAGACCAACCTCGCCTGTGATAAGAATTCTCTCATCTGATGACATGATAGGAATATTGTCGAATATTCTCGGCTTGGACGATGCCACTTTCTTGCATAATGTGCGAATGGACACATTTTGCATAACATCTACATTTACACTTCATTTTACATATGAGGCCAAACGTGGAAACCACTGCCATGAAATCGAACCAGCTCACCACCTGTCCACCAGGGATACGTTTTTGTTGTTGTTGTTGTTGTTGTTGTTGTTGTGTGTGTGTGTGTGTGTGTGTGTGTGTGTGTGTGTGTGTGTGTGTGTGTGAGCAAATCTCGGCACCATGTCACCTGAGAAAAAAAAGTTAGTAGTTAAGCATGCATCAGGTTATTACCCCTTCCGTCCCTAATCACCCCCCCGCGCGCGCGCACACACACACACCCACACACACACCCACATGCACACGGTGTATTCCTTTCGTCTCCTTCACTTTTTTGCATAGTCATTTTCATAGTGAACTTGATGCGCGTGCGAATGAGGCGACCATAGTGCCACACCCGGCAAGACACACGCGCGCGCGCACACACACACACACACACACACACACACACCGTGCGCGCGCGGATATTAAAACTCCCCGATACTGAGATCCAGCAATCTTCACCTGTGCTGTGTGTCAGTGTCAGGAGAGGAGGAGAGGAGAGGGAGGAGAGGAGAGTGCTGGGAGAACATCTCGATATAACGCTTTCCTGTCCTGTGTCTGGTGGGATCTTAGCTCTCACATGTCATTCGTTTCGAACTAAAAAAAAAAAAGAAAAAAAATTATAATGTGGAGGCGCAGAGGTTCATCCCAGAAGTCGGTCAGAGTCGTGTTTGCAGAAGAGCTTTTACCGAAGTGTGTATGACGGCGCGCGCAGGTTATGTGGAGATAAACACGTCGACGTCTCGCGCTTGGACTTTTTCCGCCAGCCTTTATGCCCTGACCCCTAAAAAAAAAAGTCGCTGGGTTTTTTTTTTTTTAGCTTCGGTAATGAACCGGGACAAAAGCGGGACTCAGAGGGACAGAAAGAAAGAAGAAGAAGAAGAAGCGAGTCTCTCTGTGTCGTTCTGCTCCGCGAGTTCGGAGGTGAACCCGTTCCGGTTTCTGCCGTCTGCGTTTTTAGGAGGAGGTGGTGGAGGAGAAGGTGGTGGTGGTGGAGGAGTGTGTGTATTTTTTTCATTTGTTTTTTGAGACATGGCAGCGGCAATCGCCAGCGGTCTGATTCGCCAAAAGCGACAAGCGCGCGAGCAGAACCTGCACAGACCGGCGACTCACCGACGCAGGAAAAGCCCGAATAAGAGCAAAGGGATCTGTAACAGCAACCTGGTCGACATCTTCTCCAAAGTGCGAATCTTTGGCCTCAAGAAGAGGAGACTACGGAGACAAGGTGTGAGCAAAATCAATAAAGGGCGCCTCTTTTTTTTTTGCTCGCGAAGCTGTTGCGTCTCGCGCACAAAACCACTTGTGTTTATTAGACTCGAGAGCATGCTCGTATGGCACTGAAAGATTCGCCTTCTCCTCTTACAGATTAGATCAGCTAATTAGCTTATATGTGAGAAGGGGATATATTGTTTGGGTTTAATTACACATAATGATCTTAGTCGGAATACGAGTAGATTGTACTCTTCAGATTGTATCTGACACTTCTTGTTTGAAAATATATTGCTGATCTTTTATTCATGGTTGCACTTTTCCCCTGCACATAGTGGGTCTGCAAACATCTTTTGGACAAGAAGATCCAGCTTTAAGTAAGATTTAAGTAACTCTAACATATGACAGGCTTATTACAGGCCAAGATGCATTATCTCCTGCTCTGTGAGTCTGATTTTTAAGATGAAGTTTTTATTATTCATAGGTAAGTCTTTTATTTCTGGCCTGATATATGATGAACACTGCATTTAGTTCAGATTCATTGCTCTGGAAGGTCTCTGCCAGAGCTGTTTGTCATGGTAGTCTAAAACAAAGGTGTTTCTTGTAGTATTGATTAAAAAAAAATGCTGGTCCTACATTTGCTGCTTGGTGGTTATAAACAAAATTGGAGGGTGTGGTTATGACATACATGATTACAGGTGACATTCACTACTGCTTCTAGTGGACTGGAGTGGAGATTACATTAATTAAATGTAGCTAACGTATTTGTTGATGGTGCATTAACATTATTTCATCTTCCTATGATATACTAAAGCTTAGCCAATCAAATCAGGTGGGTTGTTTTTTGTTTTTTTTTGTAACAATGACTTAGTGTATAAATCCATATTTTATCATTCAGATAATATGTTCATGATGTATTGCATGGAAAGTGCATGATATTGAATTATCAGCATCAAATTAACAGTGCAACAGTGATAAGTCAGAGCAACTGTAATATTTTGTAATATTTTACAATGTCTGTATTATACTGTCTCAAGTTCCTTTCTTGGATTCATTATACGCGATTTATTATATGAGGTATATCCCGGCCTGTTGCTTTAACATCCAGTTTTATTATCTTTAGGTAGATCTGTGGCCTGCATGTTGGTACATCACAGGAAGATCTTATAAAGCCACAGCAGATGGAAGCTTTGGCACATTGTGGGTGGTTTTGGTTTTTGTGTCTGTATCAAGAGGTGTGTGTGTGTGTGTGTGTGTGTGTGTGTGTGTGTGTGTAGGTCTAAGTGTTTGTCAGGGCGGGATATCATACTGTGAATAATAGACATGACTAGCATGTGTGTGTGTGTGTGGAGCCTGGGGGAGAAGTAATGACAGAGACAGGAAGTCATATTATATCAGGTGACGGCCATTTTGTTAAACTCTGACCGTAGTACCCTTTACCCTTGGGTTTACACAGAAGTGCTTAATGGACCAAGAGTGTGTGTTGGATCTTGTCACAGAGTTTGACTGAGTTCTGAGTATTTATTTATTTATTTATTTTGCACAGAAAGATGAATATCTGGGTTTATGTGCATGTGCACAGTTGTGTTTGTCACCTCATCATATCCCTCTCTTTCTCTCTCTCTCTCTCTCACTCTGTCTCTCTCACACACACATGCATGCGCACACATGCACACGCACACACACACACACACACACACATCCTTGCATCCATAAACAAACAACCTCTGAAAATATTTTTGATTTCAGTGCTGTCTTTTTCGTACATGCCATGCTTTGAAAATATTTTGAGATTTTCAAAATAGTTTGCGGTGCCAAGTAAGTCCTAAATTTCCCATTACCCTCCACGGACATGCACATCAACATGTGTGCATGTTGCAGTGTAAAACCAGATAGTTCATTTAACTCAAAAAATTTGAACAAACTAATTACCTCAATTTTTAAGTTTACTCTTAAATACTCAAATACTCTTAAATATAACAAGTTTGAGTTAAATTTCTGTTATATTTAAGAGTATTTGTCTTAAAGAAATTGATTTATCAACTTAAAAATTTTGAGGTAATTGGTTTCCTCAAGTTTTTTGAGTTAAATGAACTTATCCGGTTTTACAGTGCGGCTATACCTGCTGGTACACATATTTTTCCATCAACGTATTTTTCAGTGAGAACAGCTGTAAGTTGAAATTGTAGTTTTGCTAAGAGAAATAGACAATGAAAGATACAATGAGATTTTTTAAAAAATAATACTCAAGTGATATTTAAAATTAAATGTTTAAATGCACAGCAATGCACTGCCTGGCATTAAAGGGATCTAGTCCCTGACCCACAATTGTTAAATTACAACTTGTTGCTTTATGCAAGGGTGACATACCGGTATTGAATTGAATTTTATTATACTGACTTTCACATGCATGGAGACATGAGAAAGGCATGTGGTGTTATAACCTGTACATTCTATGGACAAAAATGAGATATACAGTATTGTTGATAGCAGAAAACAAAAATATTTCTATCTTGATTATGGCATATAATTCTTATACATTGTAAATGTATATCTTTGTTTCTTAATATTTTGTCTTCCATTACTACTGCTAATAAAAAAAAACAATCAGTTAGATTGTCATATTGAGTTACTGTTTTGTGTATTTGTACATCACCCATCCAGCTCTAGTGCAAAAATTCTAAAGCCACACTTTCTAAATTCAAAACTAATACATATTGTCAAATTGGATTTCTCAAATAGTTCCATCCGTCTTATGAAATATTAGGAAAAATATATTGTGAGGATTGTGCATGTCAGAGTTGATAGTAATGTGAGGGGAGCAACTATTTGTTAGAATTTGCATATCAGCAATATATGACAGTTTTAAAATGATGCATGTATGCAATATATTCAGGTGCATTTCAGTTCCATAGAAGGATTTTTCAAACAGCTAAATAAGATACATTTCTCATGTTGAAATATTCTTAAATACTTAAGTATCAACATAATAAACATTATGTTTTTGATGAGTTGCTCTCACCCTGTCGTGCAAGGTCAGGGAGATCCAGCAGAGAGTCTTGCTGTTCTTGATCATTTTGTCTCAGCACTGCTTGCATACTGCTAAGCATGTCATAACACCCAACCATCTAATGAAATGTCTGTGCAACCCTGCATTAAATCTTTAACCCTTTAACAGTGGGATGTAGTTGTAATTTACGTGGTCAGATATGAAAGTGTCTGCTGGTAACAGAGTGTGCAACAACTGAATCTGCTGAAAATTGTTTTACTTCACCAAGTAAAATCATTTTGTCCATAACAAACATCATTGTAGCTACTAAACATGACCGACAGCTGACACTTTATTACATGTGGAAAATCTTATAATTAATAGAAACATTTTTATAATCCTGAGCTTGGGTTTCTGTCTGTGTAGTGTTTTCCGTGTTCTCGCCATGTTCAGATTTCCTCTAGGTTCCTTGGTTTCCTCACACCTTCTAAAAACATTCAGGTTGGTGGATTGTCTAGGCAAAAAGGTGTGAATGTGTGTGTGTGCGTGTGTGTGTGTGTGTGACCGATACAAGCCTTCACTGAAGATGAATGAATAGATAAATAGAATGTCTAACTTTTGCCAGTAAACAGTACTTTCAACACTAAATACTGTACTAGATACTCACACCAACAAAAGACATAAAAGAAGATGCACACAAATGCATTTGTTGTTTGTTCTGTTCTCAGCAACCAGTGGTTAATTCTACCACTTAAATATCTACATTTGCTGGCTAGCTCTCAGGGAATAAGGGGAGTCTAATTATATTTAATCTACCACACATACTGATCATTTCTTAATTTTAAACCAACCCCTTTTTACATTTACACTGTTCTTCACCAGGTTACTATTCACTCTAATGCTAAGGAAAATACCAACACTATGTCTGCCACAACCATGCAGGTTTTGTGTCTATTTTGATAAATATTGCTTATATTGTTTACAATTGTCATGTACAGTGCCCTCCACTAATATTGACACCCTTGGTAAATATGAGCAAAGAAGGCTGTGAAAAATTGTGTTTATTGTTTAACCTTTTGATCTTTTGTTACAAAAATTCACAAAAATACTTGCAAACAAAACAAAATCTTTATTAAATATAGCTGTGCAACAATTATACTTTGTGTTACCTCCCTTTGCCAAGATAACAGCTCTGAGTCTTCTCTTATAATGCCTGATGAGGTTGGAGAATACATGGCAAGGGATCTGAGAACATTCCTCCATACAGAATCTCTCCAGATCCTTCAAATTTCGAGGTCCACGCTGGTGGACTCTTCTCTTCAGTTCACCCCACAGGTTTTCTATGGGTTTCAAGTCAGGGGACTGGGATGGCCATGGCAAACCCTTGATTTTGTGGTCAGTAAACCATTTTTTGTTGATTTTGATGTTTTGGATCATTGTCCATTTTAAGCTTTCTGGTACAGGCAGTCAGGTTTTCATTTAATATCTGTTGATATTTGATAGAGTCCATGGTGCCATGTATCCTAACAAAATGTCCAGGTCCTCTGGCAGAAAAACAGCCCCAAAACATTAAAGAGCCACCACCATATTTATCCATGGGCACAAGGTACTTTTCCATATGGTCTCTGTGTGCCAAAACCACCTTTGGTGTTTATTGACAAAAAGCTCTATTTGGGTTTCATCTGACCATAGAACACAAGTTCCAGTAGTGTCTGGCAAACTGAAGACACTTGAGCTTGTTTTTGGATGAGAGTAGAGCTTTTCTCTTGAAACCCTTCCAAACAACTTGTGGTGATGTAGGTGACTTCAGATTGTAGTTTTGGAGAATTTCTGACCCCAAGACACAACTAACTTCTGCAATTCTCCAGCTGTGATCCTTGGAGGTTTTTTGGCCACTTGAACCATCCTCTTCACAGTGCATTGAGACAATATAAACACACATCCAATTCCAGGTTGATTCATAACATTTCCAGTTGACTGGATCTTCTTAATTATTGCCCTGATGGTGGAAATGGGCATTTTCAATGCTTGTGCTATTTTCTCATAGCCACTTCCCATTTTGTGAAGCGCAACAACCTTTTTCCACACATCACAGCTATATTCCTTGGTCTTACACATTGTTATGAATGACTAAGCGAATTTGGCCTATGTGTTAGCTCATATTTATACCCCTGTGAAACAGGAAGTCATGGTTGAACAATTCCCTGTTCCTAGTCATCTGTTCCTGGGAGTATACTTCAAATATATTTTTCTCATATGAATTCATTGTTGCACACCTATTTAACAAAGATATATATATATTTTTTCATAAACCTGTGTTGTGTTTGAAATGGTTTGATATCCATGAGAGCAGAGTATTTATGTGATTTTCTTTAAACAAAAGATCAAAAGGTTAAACAATAATGACAATTTTTCACAGCCTTCTTTGCTCATATTTACCAAGGGTGCCAATATTAGTGGAGGCACTGTAGATGTTTTAGGTATTGTCATATATTTTATAGTTGTACTGCTATTAAGCTTATACTGACACAGTATAAGCTGGGTCAGTTGGCCATGCAATGCTTAATAGTGAATAGAACATGGAGTTAAGTTCTATTTGATAGAATCTAAAGATAAACTAAACTGAACATCCTCTAGATTCTTAAGCATTATGCCATGATGTGTTTACTCTAGCTTACTGTGGTACTGGAATTCTGAAAGCATTTACTGTTGGCTTGTGTGGTAACTTTATCTATTTCATTTATATCACATTATTGTTGAATTCTCAGGTGTTCATTAATTTTCTGTAACAGAAGCTCTGACAATAATGCTGGCTGTAAATAAAATAACAGATAAATAAGTAATACATTTTTAAAAAAATTGTAAGCATTGGCAAATTTCTTAAAGTAAATCTCTTCAGGATCAGCTACTTCTGTTGATTATTTTCCTATAGCATATCCCATCATGTTTAATTCTTTGCTTATAATCCACAAGTGCAGGATTGGAAGTAGCTACATATAGTAATGTATCAATGTATTCAATGAGTGCCAATCCATTTAATACATGTTTTTTTTTTAAGTCATTGAACATAAATATTCATTTTATTCTAAGATATAAAGTGCTTGATTGCAATTTGAGCCAAAATCACACATGAACAATGTATTAAATGTCATCAGCAACATATTGTCAGTTTGAGTTGATGAAGAGGCACGCTTTCCCATGTCAGAGGAAGAGAGGCGGCTTTAATGTATGAATGTCTCATTTGTACACCACCACATTTCTGTTTGGGAACTACAGCAACAACTCATGCCACCTCGGTCCCACATCATCTCTTTCTATATGTATCAGTTTCACCCCACCCTTCTCTTTCAATTCTTTTTCAATTTTGGCTCAAAAAATGGCTTGATAAAGGTTTAGTAGTCTGTTCCTCACACCAATATTTCATTTTATAATCTAATGTAAGAAAATGTCAAAAGTGTCTTGAAGATTTTTAATCATAGCCATCAAATATAGAAACCAATTTATAATCCAAAATTCTACACATTTAGTGGCCCCAATATAATTATATCCAATATATTTAAATGCAAAGTTATCTAATAATAGCACTTCCCCTCAGAGATATTACAAAACAAAGTTACATATGGTATGTAGGAGAAAATGGTACCACATCAGTTAGTAAGGCTGTCACGATTTATATTGTCAGTGGGCTCTATTTATCATCACCCTTCAGCTGTGAGAATTTTAATCTAGTGTTTTATCAGCATAAGATCTGTGGAAAAAACAGACACACACACACACACACACACACACACACACACACACACACACATAAAGCACTTGGAGTTCTCTTTAAAATGTAGGTGTTCGCCAATTACATTGTGTGACGCTGCACGTCTCTGAAATCTTGCCATTTCCTTTGGCATCACTACAAGGTCGTCTGAAGGGCATCTGAATCAGAGGGCTCTTGTTTGCTCGCTCGCTCATTAATGCAGCCTGAACCAAGCAAAAGCTAGATTAGCTTGTGGGCTTGTAGTTTTCTGATGATCAGTGAAAGTATAATGGAGAATTATTTACATTTTAAATGACATTATTGTAATATTAACGTGCTAGATAATGATCTATCAAAAACAGTATTCATTGTTCACCTAGGATTAATAAGGATGCATACTTTTTAAAGAACAAGAATACCAGGTGAAAATCTGGGATTTGATTTTTCATTGTTTTAATAAAGTGAAATTCCTTTAAAGTCCACATAAAAATATCCTAGCCGTGTCCCTAAACAAATTATATATGACCTGCTACTATAGTTATGTTTATTTAATGTTAAATTCTATAAATGTGACATTATAATGAGATACTGTGATTGTTTAAAATAAAAAGATAAACGAATTAAGTAATATAATGTGTAGTTATCACACTATGAAATTCACATTATGAAACACTATTTCACCCTTAGTATAGTTAAATACTGACCATAGTTGCTTGGGTTTTGCAGTGTGGTCTGTCACATGCACTGGTCGCGCTAAACATGGCAAGATATTTCAAGTCTGAAACAGAATGATGAAGAATAAAAGGGTCCTCTTCTTCCTGCGTCATTGGACTGCTGAACGGCAAACAAAGCTGTGTCTGTATCTGTTCACATTTCATGATCAGCCCTGACATGATAGGAGACAGCAATCTCAAGCAAATTGTTTTTTTGTCCTAGAAGACAGACACAATCCCACACACCTAGGTAGATGCAGAAGAACACTCGAGATGAAGAGATTCCCCAGGATAACCAAAACATATTTGTTGAAAAAATCAACGAGAAGTGTCTGTTGTAGAGGACAGGAAATGGGAATCCCTGATATGGTCTCCCTGGCAACAGTCCGGATGAGGGAAATCCTAGACAGGAAGAATGTCTCCATAGTAACAGACTGTGGGCAAGGGAGGGGCTGTGTAAAGGCGCAGGGAAACTCTCCATGGCAACAGAGCCAAAGTGTGACACTGGAATGATTCAAGATTCCTGAGGATTTTAGTGGACATAATCATAAAAAAGAAACATAAGAATCTATTAGTTCATCATTATACCCCTGGCATTGCATTCATTATTGCTCACTGTAATGTAATCCTTAGCAGATAGTGAGTCCTCATCATTTCTTACATTGGAAAAGACGACAGAAGTTAGAAAAGAGATACCTTTATAGCTTAGTCTAAACGCACACACACGCACACGCACACACACACATCCTTACATCCATAAACATAATCCATAAACAACCTCTGAAAATATTTAGAGATTTTCAAAATAGTTTGCAGTGCCAAATGAGTCCTAAATTTCCCATTACCTTCCACAGACATGCACGTTAATATGTGTGCTTATTGGCTATACCTGCTGGTACACCTATTTTTTCATCAACATATTTTTCAGTGAGAAAAGCTGCAACACACACACGCTCACAAACACACACACACACACACACACAGGTGTGACAGTTAATTAACATAATTGGATGGTGCTAATCTGATATAGAATCCTGAAAGGTTGATCACAGCATGTGGCACTAAAGGGAGAAGTTGCTCTCTAATATATGTGAGGAATGTTCCTGTACATCTGAAAGTGGGTCACTGCCATCTGGAGTGTGTAATAGTATGGGTGTGTACAGTAGTGTTTGGGTTCTGTCAAAGACACATTTTTTTTTTAAATGGGATTCCCTCACCTACATAATCCAGAGAGGAAAAACAGTGAGTTGAAGATAACAAGAACATTATTATTTTTTCCATAGCTCTGGAAGGGCTTTGCCTTCTGTATCCTGAACTATTGCTCAAACTGGATCACTGTATGGAAGTGCTATATTGTGCTATCTTGAAAAAATATATCAGTTTTTGACAATACATACATACATACATACATACATTTTCTACTGGAAAAATTGTCTGTGTGTTATCTACTTTGTGCTTTTTGCCTTTTTTCATTATATAAAACAGACCCCTACCTTTAGTCATAAAATGTCATATAAACAAGACAACCCTACTTTAAAAAATATATATAGAGTAGTATTTGTAGTAGGGATTCTCATTTTAAATGCACCCATTAGGCCACACACACACACACACACACACACACACACAAGATCGTTGTGAGGACCTTTCAGTGACATAATTATTAATGTAATGTAGCTAATTAATGTTATGACTACACCTAAACCTAACTTTAATGTTAGTAAAGAAAAGGAACCCAAGGGAGCAGCCCACAAACTGTAGCATCTGGCTTTCACCAAGTGTGAGACCAAAGTCATTTTGTTGTCTTTGCACAAATTAATTATTGTTTGGGCAAAAATGGGAACCCAATAAAGGAAAATGTGGCCACTAAAATATTGTGTTGGATCATTTAAGCTTTGCAGGTGTTTTGGAAAAGTGCTCTTGTGAATATTGAAGGCATCATCAGTACCAGAATTCATTAGTCCAAAACCTTGTTGCCTCTGCCAGTGTTGATGTTTCAACAACATATATCCAAATTTACACTGAATGGTTACAGGATCCAAAGACATGCATGGTAGGCTGATTGGCGTGTCTAAAGTGTCTCTAGTGTATGAATGGGTGTGTGAGTGTGTATGTGATTGTGCCCTGCGATGGACTGGCACCCTGTCCAGGGTGTACCCCGCCTTGTGCCCGATGCTCCCTGGGATAGGCTCCAGGTTCCCCCGTGACCCTGAAAAGGAGTAAGCAGTAGAAGATGGATGGATGGTTACAGGATCACAAAATAATATCAGCCTCTGGATTCAAATCTTATTGAAAATCTGTGGCGTGAATAGAAAATGATTAATTTAAAACGAATTATTAATTACCAAAGAGTTAAGCTAAAATGTTTGCCCATTTATTGTTGTTTAATACTAACTTTGCTCATTTTCTTGAAGGATGCCAATAATTCTGGAGTTGAATAAATAACCTAGAACATATAACTCTAAAGCAGGCGTCCTTGTAAGGACAAGTACAACACAATCCACTGCCACTGCCACATCAATTTGACACACTGTATAATGTATACAGTATATCCATCCATATATCCATTTCTAATATATATGTCCTGCTTTTGGTTGCACCTATAACTCCTACTCATATTGACTCTAGGGCTATAATGCTTCCCATTTATAAAGTGCCATTTAGAGAAACTGATGATAAATATTGCAATAGATGATAGATGATGTAAGACAGCTGGTCGAATGGAATACTCGCACACAGTAAAATCCCTAGTGTGGAATTAACTCCCAGAGTGTTCATTTGTGTTCAATTGGACATATATAAACATTGTAGGGTGTAAATTCAACACTCTGGGTGTTAAATCAACACTGGGGATTTTGCTGTGCAGGAGGTCCGTCCTGCAACATGATACCAAATCTGCTGATATCTGACTCTGTATAATGTGATATTTATTTTGAAAGAAATACTCACAGGGGATCTATTGCATCATGACTCTAAAACTTCTGAAAGTGTGGTGTGATATTTGTTTTCTTTTGTTTTCTCTATTTGTCTCTCTCTTTCTCCCGGTCTCAGATCCCCAGCTCAAGGGCATTGTGACCAGGTTATATTGCAGGCAAGGTTACTACTTGCAGATGAGCCCAGATGGATGTTTGGATGGGACCAAAGATGACAGCACTAACTCCTGTGAGTTCACTTTACAAGTATCTGTACTACACTTTTGCTCCATAAATGATGCTTTGACAGTCTGTCATATAACTCTAGAATAAATGTTCATATGGATCTACTGCCCATTCAGTCACAAGAGCACTAGTGAGGTCATGCACTGAGGTCAGATGAGAAGGCCTGGTGTGCAGTCAGCATTCCAGTTCATTCCAAAGGTGTTCAGTGGGGTTGAGGTCAGGGCTCTGTGCAGGCCACTTGAGTTCTTCTGTTCCAGCCTTGGCAAACCATGTCTTCATGGACTTTGCTTTGTGCACAAGGGAATTGCCATGCTGGAACATGTTTGGGCCCCTTAATTCCAGTGAAGGGACATTGTAACTTTAGAGCATACAAAGTCATTCTATACACTGACTGTGTGCTTCCAACTTTGTGCCAACAGATGGGGAAGAAACACAAATGGGTGTGATGGTCAGGTGTCCACATACTTTTGGATGTATAGTGTGGACTCAAACAAGGAGCAGTATTATGTCCAGTACCAATGTCTGACAGTTTGATATCACAATGTCACAGTGAAATCATTTTAGACTATAAATACATTCAAAATAAACTATGTAATGCCATTTGAGGCATTTTTAAAGTCCACTAAAAATCGGAAGAAACAGCATCTTAATCTGAGACATTGCCTTTGTAAAGGACTGAATTTGTTATGGATAACGCAATGAATTACAATTATTTGCTCAGAGTGCTCTGTCAGTTTATCCTTCAGATTAAAGTTTCAGATTATCCTTCAGTTTATCCTTTTGTTTAAAAAAAATCACAAAAATACTATTCTCTCATGGATATCAAACAATTGCAAACATACGGTGCATCTGGAAAGTATTCACAGCGCTTAATTTTTTCCACATTTTGTTATGTTACAGCCTTATTCCAAAATGGATTAAATTAATTATTTTATAGTAACTTCAGCCTTTGCCATGACACTCAAAATTGAGCTTAGGTGCATCCTGTTTCCACTGATCATCCCTGAGATGTTTCTACAACTCGATTGGAGTCCATCTGTGGTAAATTCAGTTGATTGGACATGATTTGGAAAGGCACACACCTGTCTATATAAGGTCCCACAGTTAACAATGTATGTCAGAGCACAAACCAAGCCATGAAGTCCAAGGAATTGTCTGTAGACCTCCGAGACAGGATTGTATCGAGGCACAGATCTGAGGAAGGGTACAGAAACATTTCTGCAGCATTGAAGGTCCCAATGAGCACAGTGGCCTCCATCATCCGTAAATGGAAGAAGTTTGGAACCATCAGGACTCTTCCTAGAGCTGGCCGCCCAGCCAAACTGAGCGATCGGGGGAGAAGGGCCTTAGTCAGGGAAGTGACCAAAAACCCGATGGTCACTCTGACAGAGCTCCAGCGTGTCTCTGTGGAGAGAGGAGAACCTTCCAGAAGAACAACCATCTCTGCAGCACTCCACCAATCAGGCCTGTATGGTAGAGTAGCCAGATGGAAGCCACTCCTCAGAAAAAGGGACACGACAGCCCGCCTGGAGGCACCTGAAAGACTCTCAGACCAGGAGAATCAAAATTCTCTGGTCTGATGAAACAAAGATTGAACTCTTTGGCCTGAATGGCAAGCGTCATGTCTGGAGGAATCCAGGCACCAGTCATCACCTGGCCAATACCATCCCTACAGTGACCTCAGACTGGGGCGAAGGTTCATCTTCAAACAGGACAACGACCCTAAGCACACAGCCAAGATAACAAAGGAGTGGTTACAGGACAACTCTGTGAATGTCCTTGAGTGGCCCAGCCAGAGCCCAGACTTAAACCTGATTGAACATCTCTGGAGAGATCTGAAAATGGCTGTGCACCGACGCTCCCCATCCAACCTGATGGAACTTGAGAGGTCCTGCAAAGAAGAATGGGAGAAACTGCCCAAAAATAGGTGTGCCAAGCTTGTAGCATCATACTCAAAAAAGACTTGAGGCTGTAATTGGTGCCAAAGGTGCTTCAACAAAATATTGAGCAAAGGCTGTGAATACTTATGTACATGTGCTTTTTTTGTTTTTTATTTTTAATAAATTTGCAAAGATTTCAAACAACCTTCTATGACGATGTCATTATGGGGTATTGTTTGTAGAATTCTGAGGAATTGTGGAAAAAGTGACGCGCCGTAAATACTTTCAGGATGCACTGTAATACAGATTTATCCAAAAACAAATTATAAATATATATACAGCTGGGTGACTAGGAACAGGAAATTGTTCAACCATGACTTCCTGTTTCACAGGGGTATAAATATGAGGTAACACACAGGCCAAATTCCCTTAGTCATTCATAACAATTGTCACGATATTAACGTAATGGAGGTTAGGACGGATGCAAGTGCAGATAAGAGCTTTAAATAAAGAGAGACAGGCAGACAAATGCAAATCATGAGACAATAACATGGTCAAAACAGGCAATGGGTCAAGTGATCTGCAAACAGGCATAAACTAAGCAAGGCAAGAAAAAAGAGAACGAGAAACAAGAAACAAGATCAATGAACACGAAACAAAATGAGGAACAGGGTACAAACGCTTGGTATGGTGATAACACTCAATACTTTGCAAATTGTGTTCAAACAGTCTCTTTATACTGTGGTTGTGAGTGCTGTGAATTTGATGCAGATGTGCGTGATTAGAATGAATGTGAGTGTTCTGGGAATTGCAGTCCATGGCGGCCATGTTTGTAGGCCACAGTGCAGGATGGGAAATGTAGTCACTATTTTGCTGTGATATGGCAACAATGGGTAAGACCAAGGAATATAGCTGTGATGTGTGGAAAAAGGTTGTTGAGCTTCACAAAATGAGAAATGGCTATAAGAAAATAGCAGAGGCATTGAAAATGCCCATTTCCACCATCGGGGCAATAATTAAGAAGTTCCAGTCAACTGGAAGTGTTATGAATCAACCTGTTATTGGATGTGTGTCTATATTGTCTCAACACATTATGAATAGGATGGTTTGAGTGGCCAAAAAAATCTCCAAGGATCACAGCTGGAGAATTGCATTAGATAGTTTTGGGGTCAGAAAGTCTCCAAAACTACAATCCAAAGTCACCTACATCACCACAAGTTGTTTGGAAGGGTTTCAAGAAAAAAAAAGAACTTCAAATGGGATCGGGTTCTATGGTCAGATGAAACCAAAATAGAGCTTTTTGGCAATAACCACCAGAGGTGGTTTTGGCACACACAGAGAGGTGTATGGTTAAATATGGAGCCAAATGGAAAAGTACAGTTAAATATGGTGGTGACTCTTTAATGTTTTTCTGGCTGTTTTTCTGACAGAGAACCTGGACATTTTGTTAGGAAACATGGCATCATGGACTTTATCAAATATCAACAGATATTAAATGAAAACCTGACTGCCTCTGCCAGAAAGCTTAAAATGGGCCGTGGTTGGATCTTCCAGCAGGACAATGATCCAAAACATGGTTTAATGACCACAAAATGAAGGTGCTACCATGGACATCCTATTCCCCTGACTTGCACCCCATATAAAACCTGTGGACCTTTCAAGACCTTGAAATTTGAAGGATCTGGAGAGATTCTGTATGGAGGAATGGTCTCAGATCCCTTTCCATGTATTCTCCAACCTCATCAGGCATTATAGGAAAAGACTCAGTGCTATTATCTTGGCAAAGGGAGGTAGCACAAATTATTAACTAAAAGGGTGCCAGTAAATGTTGCACAGCTATATTTAACATTTTTTTTATAAACCTATAAACCTCTGTTTTCTTTGCAATTGTTTGATATCCATGAGAGTAGAGTATTTTTGTGATTTTTTTTAAAACAAAAGATCAAAAGGTTAAACAATAAAGACAGTTTTTCATAGCCTTCTTTGCTCTTATTTACCAAGGGTGCCAATATTCGTGGATGGCACGGTACATAGGTTTTGTGCTCTATTAACTTTCAGTGCATGATATAAAAAAAGCAAAAAGAACAACAATATGTGCTTCTTAAGTGCACATTTTCACTTAAAGGCAAGTACTTGTTTATAAAGGTAGTGCTCTACACGCTATTGAAAAACCCAATCTTGGACACTTTTACTCATGAAAACCTTGGTTGTAGTTTTAGTAATTTAAATGGGACACCCAGAAAATCATCTTAAATCCTTGTGTAATACCTTACCCATCTCTGAATTTGGAGCTTTCCTGCCATAAATAATTACATAATTTTTTTAACTTAAGTCGCCAAATTCAACATTGAGTACAGGCTTAAATGTCTGTTATGGACAAATGTGTATTCTTGGTTTCTTTGTTACTTTTCTCCTTCAATAGCTTGGTGATACAAGTAAGAAAAGCATATTTTGCACTTTATTCTGTTGATTATCTTTTCAGCAATGTTTAACCTCATCCCAGTGGGCCTTCGAATTGTTGCTATCCAGTCTGTGAAGACAGGATTATACATTGCTATGAATGCAGAGGGCCATCTGTACACATCGGTGAGTAAAGCATCTTCTTTGCCTTTTTGCTTCATTCTTGTGCTGTACTTTATACTGTTCAAAGATCCTAAAGCGCAATTCTGCTGTGTATTGTGCACGGCTTTCAAACGGTGTGTTTTGTAATCAGAAATTCTGCAGGAATTTGGAGACTGAAGCTCTTAATGAGTGGTGGGATATTCAGGCACCTGCAGAATTAGAATTTTTAAAGTAGCATGATATTTTCCAGTTTATTTCACAAGTATTAACCAATGCGCACGCACACACACACACACACACACCATTTGTTCAAAGAATAAACGCACTGAGTCTCTTCCTGTAGTATATACCAAAGTAGGAAACACCTCTTAGACTCCTCCATGCAAAACATTTCAAGCCCTTTTACAGTCTTAGGTTCACATGTGGACTTCTGACTTTAATTCAGACCCCCCGGTTTTCAATATGGCTTTGGGCCAAAGGTGCTTGTGTCACACGACTATGTCTGTATGGATGTGAATGTAGGTTTTAGATAATTTAAATGTACAGCCATGATACACCCATGTTTTAACCTCTTGGCACAGACAACTAGGCTGTGGGCTTAAGTATTGAGGTGCATAATGTAATTTTTTATTCTAGTTGTGGTTCCAGTCCATTATTGGTCTTACACTGTGTGGAGTCTTATACTGTACTTGATCAGCAACAGAGCTTCATAAAAATAGATTTCTTTCAAGGAAACAATTTGCTTTCATTATTCTTTAAAGGGTGTCGATAAGTTTTCCACATGTGTTTTGAGAGCTAATGCTGTTTAAATATTAAATACTATAATTTCAGAAATAAACAGTCTTAAGATCGTGACTTTGGGTAGTGGAAAGTTATGTCGTTTCTGTGACTGAGTGGAAAATCACCGTGTGTAATGTTTATATTCAGTTCAGTTAAATGTTATTTATATTGCACTTTTAACAACAGACATCACAAAGCAGCTTTATAGAAGTCTTGATATAAATATAATTTAAATGTATCCAATCATTTCTCTTGAGGGATGAAAATATTTCTTGAGTTGACGGTACATACAAAGTATGCTATAAGATATTCACTATATCTATGTCTTTGTTGCTTAGTCCTGTAAATGGTTTGTAAGTATTGTCTAGATCTAATGGCAGCGTATCTGACTTCAATAAGCACAAGATAGCATATATGCAACTTGGTACATATGCACCCATCCGCACAAAAATATTTGTCTGTATTTGTGGTTGAATGGAAGTTTGGAGCCCACAGTGTTATCAGTGATTTATGTAAATGCAAATCTCAAACTTATCAAGTTTTAAGGAAAGCCATTAATATTTCTGCAGACATGATCTGGATTGTAATGCAGTACAACGATTACTGTGAATTTGAATGTATATATGAATAGATTTTGGGGCATTTATGGCTTAGTTGTTCTAAATGGTTTTGTCATGCATATTAGAGAAACTCATTCAACAAGAAATAATATTTAACTTAGATATGAAAAACTTGGATTTTTTTATGTGTGTACAGAGATATACTGTATGCTATAAATCAGTAATGGACATATGGACAAATGGCTGGACATATGGGAAAAAAAACTGATGGATAACTTCCTGTGCTGTCATGAATTAGTTATTGTTTTAATCTTTTCACAAAATATCTGTAACGCTGTATATAAATAGTCCAATATAGACCCTCTATAAACCAGGGATGTAGCCTGGCCTGGGCATATGAGGCTGTAGCCCCGAAGATTTTTTCTTATCCCCGAATAATTCTCCACTTGGAGTGGTTTGTCACTACATAACTGAACGTCACTGAAAGAAGACGACAGTGTTGTAATTTTGTATCTTTAGTGAATGGAGACTAGACCAATCAGACAGGTTTACAAGAAAATATGTGGAAATACTCGTGCATTATTGGCTGACAGGTCTCAATTCTGCCAAACATTAGCTCACACAGTCAGTTAGTGTGAGGGGAAAATGGATATATACCGATTTTGGGGGGTTGAAACTAAATACTAATATCTCCTCAAACTGAGCAGGAAAACAAGGTGTATAAATGTCTGAGTTTCAAGTTATGTGAACATGATATGGACAGACCATAAGGTCTTCGCTAACATGCTTTGCATGGCCATTTAGCAGCTAAACCCATATAATAATAGCTTAGTTGTGCATGTTCTTGGCTAGTGACACCAAACTAGCCTAGTCTTGTGTTAAATAGCCAGAATGTTTTATATTTTATCAGTCTGGTAGTCCATTGATAACACACGAGGCAGGTTTTATGATAAATCCAACTTTTTGTCCAATTTTCACATTTTTAAAGCATTTAGCCCTCGCATGCATGGAAACATTTAGAAGCATGTTTTCAAAAGTATTTTGAAGGAGAATAATCTGGGCTCAGCCCTGGATAATTAACAGTCCAGCTAAAGCCCCTGCTATAATCCATCTATAGACCATTAACAACCTTTCAGCTGATCAACTAATTCTAAACAACATTCCAAAAATTTATGGTTGTTGATATTTGGTGGATATTCTACATATATTCCATAGACTATTGACTTATTTCTTTTTATTTTCCCTTTATTTGGATGGCTCAGTTTATAGCTCTAGATTAGATGTTTAGTCATCTATCAAGTTGTCCTTATTTTGATCTATCAAGTTGTCCTAAGTCCTATAACAATTTCAAATTCATATGGTCACAATTGATAGATTTTGTGACATTGAAAGGTAGTTAAACATCATTTGACTTGTTGATTATTAGCTGCTTCATGATGGTCTATAGATGGTTTGTAGAGTGTCCATTGGATTATCTAAACAAAGTGTTGGGATACATTCACTCAATTTTATTGGATGTTTTGGGAAGTAGTCATGCCTATTAATTTTAGTTTCTTACTCTGACTAATATGGCATAAAGTTTTAGCCAATTACATTTAGTAGATAAAACTGCACAGTAGTGAAATGTACCAGAAAATAAAACTGTGTAAACTTTTTCAATATTTGTTAACAAAATACAGCTGCAACCAGTAAAATAATTTTTGTATACTGTATGGCAAATGCAGCCTACCTCTACAGCCTACACCCATTCATAATAAAAAAGTGAAATATTTAAAAAGGCTCATCATCAGTAATAACCAATTCTGTCACTTGTCTGACAATTTTGTAATTTTTAGTTAACTGCACTGATCATATATGCAATTATTTTTCTTTATCCATGTCAATCAGGTGTCATTTGTCTGCCATCTGTTTAAATATTATATTTTACACTATACTGTATAACCATGTTATTGTATTTTACTTGCCATTTTCAAACCAATTACCTAACCAATCAAAAGTGCCTAAAATATGAGCTGTCATTCTGGGATAAAGGCATGTGGTGTTTTCTTTCATGTTCTTCTTGATAAAAAGGCAACAAAGAGGGAACAGTAGATAAGAAAAAGTCACAACGAAGAAAAGATGTGGAATGCCATTGAATTCTCTGCTGTTTGCACCTGAATCTTTTCTTTCTGTCTCCAAGGAAGACTCATAAAAATGTGTGAGTGCCATCAACCTGACAGGAATATAAATTATCCTCAACCCTGACAGAATGGTCTTATCCCACAGAGTTTAAACTGTTTATCTCATTTTCCTTCCTAAAATGCACATTCCTCTCCACATTTGTCCTTTGAAAGCAAAGTGGATTTTTTTTTAGTTAGAGTATATGTTATTATAATTACTTTGAAAGGGTTTAAGATGGACTGAAAATGAAACGCCTCATATGCAGAATAACCCCTTTGATGGTGCTTAGAAAACCACCCTTTCTGCTAAGAAAAAGAGTTGATCCCTTGTTGTGACAATCCTTTAAAAATCAAATCACCTTTAGAGCCTGTTCAGATACAGACAGGGTTTGTGTCTTTCAGGAATGGTTCAGAATGAGATTTATGATTATATTGTCAGATGAATATAGTAATTTTACACTATAAAGTATGTGGACACCGGTCTACCACACCCATATGTGGGACTTCTCCAAACTACTGCCACAAAATTGGAAGCACACAATTGTATAGGATGTCTTTGATGTACGCATGACAATGTGCACAAAGCAAAGTCCATGAAGACATGGTTTGAGAAAATTGGAGTGGAAGTGGAAGAGTCGAGTGGCCTGCACAGAGCTGTGACCCCACTGAATATCTTTGGGATAGGAACACCAACTACATGGCAAGCCTCCTTGCCCAACATCAGTGTCTGACCTCACTAATGCTCTTGTGTCTGAAAGGGTAAATCATCACAGCTACAGTCCAAAATGTAGTGGAAAGCCTTGAGTGGAGAGTGGAGGTTATTATAACAGTAATGTTGGGGGTAAATCTGGGATGTTCAAAATGCACAGGTGCCAGGTGTGTGTGTGTGTGTGTGTGTGTGTGTATATTGAGATCAGGGAGGTTCAGACGTCCCCTTTTCAGTGAAATAAGAAGCGCAGTAGCTATGCTACAGATAAACTTTTCGATGGAACTTTGACTCTTTTACGGTCTGGCCAGTTCCGAGCATTGGGGTAGAGAACAAGAACAATAATATAGTTTCAACAACTGTAGAAACTACTTTCCATTATCAAAAAATCTTTTCCATAAGAAATGAATGTGAATGGATTTTTCAGCAACATAGTCACCCAAAAATACATTTAAATCAACACAGAAAAGGTTTCACGAACAGAAATCCAGTGGCCTGCAATGACCCTCTAGTCTCTGGACTAGAAATCTAAATTGAACAGGGCAACCCATATGTTTAAACCTGAGACTATAAAGGATATTGAAATGTTCTGCATTGAGGTACAGTCTGAGACACCTCATATCAACACACAAAGTTTTAGTTTGTGTTGCACAGAAACTGCTTGTGTACTGATCTAGAAAATCTAATATCACCTTTCAGTAGCAGATAAAATCAATTAATAAAATTAAAACAACAGAATATATTTAACAGTGAAATCACTTAGCTTTGATCATCCATAATAGGCAGATTCACTCCCCTCAAATCATGTGGCCTTCTTTTATGTAAGGGATACACAATAAATTTTAGAGTGTAAGACACAAAGATACACAGGCTATACCAGGGATTCATGGAAGGCTACATAACTGCTATGCTATGTGGGAACATGAGTACAACTCCATATATAAGTCTATTTGAAATAATTCCTGGGAGTTAAGAGATTATGATAATGATGTTAAGATGATAAATGGAGCCAGATAATGCAACTCTTAATAAAGTCCTGTTCAGGTTATAATTGCCAAATTTTATGTTTTTTGTTTGTTTGTTTGTTTTGATCAACAATTCCAGTATCATGCCCATCATTGATGTATGGATTTTAAATCTACTAAATATGTTTATTATTGGATGATCCATAGTCAAATACAAATAGACAAGCAGACAATGACTTGAAATATATCTTCTGATTTTTTTTTTTCTTAATGGAAGCAAACAGACAAATAATGCATACCTGCTTTTACTGTCTGTACTGTGTCTCTTACTCTTGTCTTCTTAATTGGTATTTTTGTGGAAACTGGCAAAAAAAAAGATTCTCACAACTGATGCTGAGCATAGTTAAAATAAGATTACATGCAGTGGGCCACTTAGATTTCAGTGCAACTGAATAGCTTACAGAAATCGTTGCCTTTTAATGCATGTTTGTAGCAGACTTATCTGAAGCTAGAACTTAATTACATAAACTCAAAAAATGTTTTGCAGCATGGCTCATAAAACTGTAACACAAATAACACAGAACCCTTAAAAGCAGAGAATAATATCATACAAAGTACGTTGTGTACAAATTAAGTATATTTATTCTGCATGGAGTAAAAGGAAATTTATTTTGGATCCTATAACTCCATCCAGAGGGAAGATTCATACCAAATAAACTCAACTGTCACTTGGTATGGTTGACATCAAGGTTTCCACACCACTGCTGGTTGACATAAAGACAAACTCTTTTCATCTTGTGATTTTCTGTGATATGTGCATCCTTGTCCAGTTTGATGGGTGTGCCAAAGCCAGAATTTATGTCCTTAATTATGAGCCAAGTCTTCATAAAGGTATTAATGCAATAGTATATTCTGATTGGCTGTACACGATCCAGAGTTATAGTAATTATTTTTTGTTAGTTTTGTTCCCTTGTCACAACTATCTTTCGAAGTTTCAGGCCAGCATAATGCAGAAATTTCATGACTTGTTTGTTATCGATTTTATGGGGACTTGTCTCATAGCTGAAGACACAGATTCTGGCGTTGCTGCATTTTAAGAATGATTGTGACCATCCAGTAATCAAAATGATTTAATGTTGATAAATAAAACCCCAGATAACAGTAAACAAACTTTCAATTCCATACAACTGGTCTCTGGGTAAATAGATCCACTCAGTCATTTTGCTGTTACATTTCACTATGCAAATACCATATAGCTCACAAAATCACAATTGCATGAATCTAAAATCCAAAAATGTCATCTTATGTAAAATTTTCTAACATTGTACTGTAATTGAAGTTTTTCATGAATACCTATTTGTAGCCGTTCTACTAGTAATGATTTACTTCCTATATTGAGGATTTCAAAGGACCCAAAGAGACCAAACGGGCTGGGATTTCTCGGTTTCTCAGAACAAGAAGACCAGTTAGAAGGAGCATTTCTTTGATTCCCATTCATTTTGGTTTGTCTATATTTAAACATTAAATGAAATAAGCTACGTCAGAACTGGTTTATATTGTCCTTGTTCCAGAGAAATTCTAGAGAAATTATCCACAAAGCTGATAATTTTATATAGTAGCTTCAATGTAAGGGCTTTCACATACATACAGAGTATTACAGTGAAGTAGAATTAGAATAATTTCAATTTCATAGATAACAATTTCATAAATCAGATGAATAATGATGATTTTGCCTTCTTAAGTACATTCATCCAGAATATCATGTGAAACTGCTATAAACCAGCACACTGTTATGTATGCATAAGGATGCAATACACTTTGCATCTTCTGATACCTGATCAACTGCAGATTGCAACTTTGCTTTGTCTAGTTCTCACTCACTATCATTGAAAGAAACAAAGTTGAGTTCCATACATTTTTCTAAATATTAACTAGCTTATGAGGAATTGAAAATAGTTTTTTTAAATAAACAAACAAAAAAATTGTATTGTTTAATTGTTTATACAATTATTTGTTTTAATTGTTTATACTTTATGTGTCAGTGCAATGTAAGGTTGCAGTTCATTTTCAGTATGCACCGTTACTATGGAGTGTGTATACTCATGTTACCCTGGCAGCATAACTTTGTGAATGCAAATGGAGCAGGGTTCTTTTTTCATATAATGAGAAGTGTGGTTTTAGCACTCTTCCTTTGACACCTAGACTCTGTGCTCAACAGATGGCTGGGTGTGAAGTGATTCTCTACGTGTTAATTACAAACTCTTCAACTGTAAAATATCACTCTTAATACATATAATATAGTTGAAGATTTGTATATTCAATATATATGGGTGGAAGCGGAGTCACATGGGGAAATTTGCAAAGAATCACCAATCAATTGCTGTGAGGCATTGACCTTAAGACAAATGCAAAATCATATTAAGGTTCTATGATTCTAACTAGCTGGAAAAAGATTTTCAGATTGGTCAGAATATGTCATTTTCTATAACTGCAGCTCTTACAGTAGTGCTGGCGGCAAGGCAAATCACAGGTTTAAATTAATGCACTCATTCTAATACTTTATCATTTCTATAGTAACAGCTAATTTACAGGGACTTGAATGGTGGGCATGTGACATAATCAAAGACTAATCATGAAGGGATTAAAACTGTGTTTTTATTTTAAAAAGAAGAAGGTATAATCTTTGATACGGTAAAGCTTTCTGTAAAGAGACATTTGTTTAACATTTATGGAAGGAGTCTCCAACATCAGTTCAGTGTAACTGTCTGTAAGTTTTCAACCATGGGAGAATTCTTAGGACAGCGGTTTTTGCGACTTCCAATTTCTCTGTAACATGACGAGCTGCATTTTTTTGTGTTCTTAACTTCAGGAGAGAAAAAAAAGAGAGGCTAATGAAGGAATGCCTGTTTATAGTTTCTTACATGCAAATTGTAACAAGAATTTTTTTTTTCCAGTTTTTTCACAATAATAAACAGTGATTATTAATGAATATAAAGCATGTTCTTTATTTAATGGAAAAAATACATTGGGCATTCCGTTAATTAAAGTGGTAATAATAATAACTTTGAAGTGATAATGGTATCATACCACTGTTTTGTGTTTTATTCTTTGAGAGCAGTGCGCGCCTTGAACCACATGCTCTGTTGGCGTTTGTCCAGTGCATGGAAATGCATTTGATAAATGATAAAGGTAGTCATGTGGGTGCTATTAAAAAAAAAAACTTCTTTGTGTACAACTTATGATAGGTATGGTGTGTTATGCTGTGAGGGACATTTTTCTGGTCTGGTTTGTGTCCATTTGTCCCCTTCGAAGAAAGGGTTATTGCAAACCAATAAAAAAGTTGTTCTTTCTGATCACATTTACTGTATGTTTATTACGATGAAGCATTTCTATCCCTTTGATAGTGATCTTTTCCAGTATGACAGTGTGCTCATCCACAGTGATTGAGGACTTACTAAATGGTTTGATGAGTGAAAATTCTGTAAATCATATGCTATGGCCTGGAGGCACTAGATCCCAACCCAGTTAAGCACTTCTCAGAGATTTTGGACTGACATGTTAGCCAGTACTGCCATTAAAACACTAAATTGAGTGAAAATCTTTTGGAAAAATGCTGTTCATCCCTACAGTACACTTCCAGAGACTTGCCATGGCGCATTGAAGATAGAAGCCCAACATGTTACTCAGGCACCTTATCCTAAACCTTGTTTACAAATACACTCACAGTATTAACCTGATGAAGTGCATGAGGTGTATGGGCCTGTACAACATTACTCTTAATGTCTTTATGCCCATGTGGTGTGTGGCCTGGCAAGCATGTCTCCCTGGTGTGCTTTGTGGCTTGACTGTAGAGAATGACAAATTGCAGCAATTACTGCCAAATAACAGAATGGAAGGCTTGACTTATGTTGAGGCTGTTATTTATTTCATATCCGTCCGCTATTTTTCACCAGAGGTCAACAGCTGGAGCCATACTTTTTTTTTGTTCTATACATTAATACTTAGAGAATACACATTGGTGAAACATTTTTTACAGCACGTCTCAAATGCATTAAGAGAAGCTGTGCTTTTCAAAACCACTTGCTGGAATAATTTCACTCCCACTGGTAAAAAAGTATTTCTCCTTTGTATTTTAATTCCAGATACGTTTGGCTTGTGGAGTGGCGTGACAGAAAAGCGTTCGCTCTACAGCCATCCATCTCTGAGCTCAGGAAGAGGACCGATAGCTTTTTCCTTAGAGTGCATTATGCTTCATAGCATGAGCAGCAGTTCAAACAGAAGGGGTTGGCTATTTTCACATTTTTGAGGAACCATGTGCCTTTACCCTCCCCGTTTGGTAGCTATTGTATAGGGCAGGTGACCAAATTGTGAAGAAAAGGTTTAAATTTGATGTTTATCTTCTGTCACCACCCAGTGAAATATATAGTTATATCAGTAATATAGCATATTTATTATATACATGAATGTATTGTATTAAGTACATAACATTATGTACAAAGTGTGCTTTGCAAAAATACCCCCTTAAACCTTATCAAATTTGTCTGGATTACAAATGACACTTTGATATTTTGTGCTGTCGTTTTAATTTATTTATTCAAATGTGCTGTCATATTTTATTTAAAAAGACTAACCCTCAAAATGAATCCATTTAAAGTGATATTCATTTTGTGTAAGAAAATATTATATAACAAAAAATACTAACTGAAAAATTATTTTTGCATAAATATTCAACCCCTGAGCTGTGAAAGCTCCAAGTTTACACAGATGAACGATATTTCCTTAACAAGGATATGATTGGCTTCTAGCTGTGAATCACTAAAAAAGTTCACTTTGTTTGGATGCACAACATAGGAAAAGGCTACAAAATAATATCCTTCCATTCAGGAGGAGATACAGGAACATTTGCACCTGAACCAGCAGGCTCGGGCCCAGCTTCCCCACAACCCTGTTGAGCTCTACCAACTAAACTAAACCAATAGGCCACTAATGTTTTCTGTCTGTAATCATCCTTCAGCTCTTTGCTACACTGTACATTCTGTATTATCGCTATGTAATTGTAGACTCAGAGTATACAGTATATCCTAGGTCATTTTTATATATCTACGTAATAATATGTATATAAATGTCCCCCGACCCTGAAGGATAAGCGGTATAGAAAATGGATGGATGGATGAATAAATAAATGCATTTGTATGTATATATATTTTTTACATTTTCAACTTGTACTTTGCTCAATGCACAATTTGCACAAAATGTCTGGTAGCTGCCAAAACTGCATTTTGTTGCTGAGTACCTGTACTGTGCAACGACAATAAAGTTATAGCTACCTATTTTTTTGGATATCTCATAGAGCATTGTTGGATCAATTGTGAGGAAATAGAAGCTGCATCACACCACCCAGGCCCGACCTAGACAAAGCTGTCCCTCAAAACTTCAGCATAAGACCAGAGGGGGACTTGTGGGGGAAGCCACAGAGAGGCCAACAATCACTTTGAAGGAGCTACAGAGATCAGTGGCTGTGACCTGTGAAGGTGTACCAGTCAACAATATCAAGAATTCTGCATACAATTGGCTTGTATAGGTGGCTATAAAGAAACCATTATTGAAGAAAGAACACATCAAAGCAAAGGTTTTTTTTTGAGTTTTCCAGAAAATGTGGGATGAGATTTTGTGGTCAGATGAGACAAAAATTGAGCTTTTTGGCCAAAATTCAAAACATAAGTATGTGTGGTACACTGCCCATTCCTCCACACTCCATCCTAATAGTGATGTATGAGGGTGGCAGCAGAATGTTGTGGGGATACTTTTCCTCAGTGAGCACTGTTCATTTTGTTAAAATTGAAGGACAGATGGATGGTGCAAAATACAGGGAGATATTAAAAGACAATCTGCTTCTGTCTACTAAAAATCTAAAGCGTGGGAGAAACTGCTCCATTCAGCAGGACAATGATCCCAAGTCAAAGTCCAGATCTAAATCCAATCAAGAATCTGTGGCACTATCTCAAAATTGTGACCCACAAGCATCATCCTACCAACTTGAACAACCTTGAGATAATCTGCTAGGAAGAATGGGCAAAAACCACTCCCAAACAGTGTGCAAAGATTTTCGGAGCTTACCCCAACAGAGCTATTTATGCAGCAAAAGGGGGTTCTACCAGGTAGAAACAAGTGGGTGTTTAATACTTAAGCAGGCAGCAATTTTCAGCTTTTTATTTTTACCTGCTGAGAAGTAATGAATTTTGACTTGGAAAAATGATTTTAAGAGCATATCCTTTGCAATACAAATAATGTCTGTAACAATCGGTGTAAGTGTCATTTGTAATCCAGATGAATCCGATGTGACAATAAAGTCTAAGTCTACAGATGTTTGCATTTGGCTTTGGTGCTAATCTAGATGAGTTCTGGTCAAGTGCTATTCGTTTTCGTATAACAGAGGCAAACTCACATTAAATTGACCTCTGCTTATGTGATATTAAAACCAGATGCATGTCATAACCCATCCTGTTGGCTTTGACATCAAACGCTTCCAGCTAACAGATTCTATTACCTTCATGTTCTAAATTAAGTTTGTTTGGCATTCATGACTTAATGATTAATGATAGTGTTCATGACTTAGTAATGTTTGACCAGCTTTTATCATTCAAATGACCTTTCTTACATTCTCTTTTCCACATACATTATGTTTGGTTGATTATAAGAGGAATATGAGATGTAATAACATATCACTCTCCAGTTTGGTTCTGGTAAATGAGCAAATACAGCTGTCACGTTACTCACGTAATGGAGATTAGGATGGATGCAAGTGCAGTTAAACAGTTTTATTAAAGGAGGTAAAGGCAGACAAATCCAAATCAGTAATCCAAAGCGTGGTCCAAAAACATGCAAAAGGTCAGGTGATCGGCAAACAGGCATAAATAAGGCGAGGCAATAATCAGAGTCAAGAAATGAGAAACGAGGTCAGAGAACATGAAATGAAACGAGAACAAAGAACCACCGCTTGGTAAGGGAATTAAACTCAATACTACGCAAAGGGATAGTGTTCAAATGTCTAAAACTCTCTTATATACTGTGGTGTGAGTGTGTGTGAGATTGGAAACAGGTGTGTGTGATTAGAATTCCGGAGAAGGTGAACGTGTGTGTATTTGAAGTGTAGTCCATGGCAGCCATGCTTGTAGGCCGCAGTGCAGGCCTCCCAAGGGCGCTTCTCCCGAAGCGCCAAAATACACTCCCTCCCCCGGCGGTCCTGGCACCCTGGGCAAAATGTCTTCACATGAACCGGGAGACTGAGCGGCATCATCAGCGGAGCAGGAAGGCAGCGTGACCTCCTCAGCAGAGCAGGAAGGCAGAGCAAAGTCCTCAGCAGAGCAGGAAGGCAGAGCGACGTCCTCAGTGGAGCAAGAAGGTGGAGCGACATCCTCAGCAGAGCATGGAAGCAGGGCAACATCCTCAAAGGACCCTGGTGTAGTGGTATCCACGGCAGCATAGGGAAGCAAAACAGAGCTCTTGGCTGCAATGGGAGGTGGAGAAACTTCCTCAGTAGAACAGGGTGGCTGAGGGGCATCCTCAGCTGTATAGGGATGCTGAGTGGTGTCCTCAGTCACACCGAGAGTCTGAGCATCATTCTCCATCGACTTTGCAGACTGAACTTGGTTGGCTGTGTCAGCAGACCTAGGTGTATGCAGAGCTTGGTTAGTCATGACGTCTGCTTCAGGCATGAGTAGAACTTGGTTGTCTGTGTCAGCAGACTCGGGCGTGAGCAGAACTTGGTCGTCCGTGTCAGCAGCCTTCAACCTCAGACAGGAACTTGGCGTGAGAGGCCGCCTCTTTGACCTCGGACAGGAACTTGGCGTGAGAGGCCGTGTCTTTGACCTCTGACAGGAACTTGGTTTGAAAGGTCGCCTCTTTGACCTCGAACAGGAACTTGGCTTGAGAGGCCGTCTCTTCGACGTCAGACATGAACTTGACTTTCTGCTGGAGTTCTGGAGATGAGACCACCTCGTGGATCTCATGCTGGAACTCTGGGAATGAGACCACGTCGTGGGTCTCATGCTGGGGCTCTGGGGATGAGACTGCCTCATGGGTCTCATGCTGAAGCTCTGGGGATGAGACCGCCTCGTGGGTCTCATGCTGAAGATCTGGGGATGAGACTGCCTCGTGCATCTCATGCTGGTGCTCTGCAGGTGAGACCACCTCGTGGATCTTGAGCTGGATCTCTGGACATGAGACCGCCTCATGGTTCTCAGGTTGGAGCTCTGGAAGTGAGGTCGCCACGTTGACCTCTGGTTGGAGCTCTGCAGATGAAACCACCTTGTATGTCTCGAGCTGAAGCTCAGGTGCCGTGGTCGCTACATTGATCTCTGGCTGAAGCTTGGCAGGTGAGACGCCCTCGTGGGTCTCAGGTTGGAGCTCTGGAGCCAAGGTCACCACGTTGACCTCCGGCTGGAGCTCAGCAGGTGAGACCACCTCGTAGGTCTCAAGTTAGAGCTCTGGAGGTAAGGTCGTCACGTTGACCTCTTGTTGCAGCTCTGCAGGTGAAATCACTTTGTAGGTCTCGAGCTGTAGCTCTGGAGGTGAGGTCGCCACGTTGACCTCTGGTTGGAGCTCTGCGGGTGAGACCACCTCATAGGTCTCGAACTGGAGCTCAGGTGCCGAGGTCGCAACGTTGACCTCTGGCTGGAGCTCAGTAGGTGAGACCACCTCGTAGGTCTCAAGAATGACAACAAAGTCATCAAAGCTTGCAGTTCAGTCGCCATGTTGTTGTGTATATGATCAAGGTAGCGTAATGGTCATATTGTACGGGCTTGACAAATCAGGGAAGGATACGCAATAATCCAGAAGACCCAATCAGGGCAGCCATTCCTTCATTTTCAAAAGTCTTTGTTTTGGTCTGTTTACACTGAAACGCGGGTCCGGAGTTTTCAAACTAAAATGGGGTCTTCAGCATTTCCCAAAGTCTCCATTTTCGACGGTCGAAAACGCCAGAGTAGTGTAGATAAGTCGTAACCATAGCAAAAGTTATGCATTGTAAAACGAAAACGCACTAGTGTAAACAGGACCTAAGAGACATTGTGAAGCCCATTGTGCTGTACCTTCCAGGGGGCCAGCAATGGCTCCCATCAGTGCCTCCCCACAGTGAACTCGTCCCACATTTGGTAGTAAAATGCATAAGGGAGGAGGAGTTTTGTGATGGTTTGTTTCGCCAAATTCAATGATGTCCCACAATGGACTACTGTTCCATCCTCTCTAGAATTTATTCCCACCTTGTGCCTAGTGTTTTCAGGATAGGCTCTGGATCCACCACAACCCTGGCAGGATAGATGGTTACTGAAGATGAGTGAATAAATATTAACTGTATTACTTGAACAAATCATCTTTACAATACCCGGCTTTTAAAGTTTTGGGCAAGAAAACAATTATCCTTTTGAATTTGTGGTTGAAATACCATTTATCTGGAGAAACCGAAATTTTTCAACTGACAAACCAACATTTGTGACTGACAAACCAATATCTGTCTGTAAATAAATATAAATAATTTTTTATTCATAATTATTATTCAGTGCTCAGAAATATACTGTATAAGTAATGAATCTTGTTTGTTTGTTTAAATAGACACATCCTATTTACTGTATATGTGTTTCTACAGATGTTTGTGAGGGAATCAGAGTCAATAGGTGTGAATTGATGGCAAATATATATAAATATTTAAAGCATCTACTAATTTTTGCTTGACTTCATCAGTATTGAGGACTATTGATGTGCCTGAACTACATGTCTCTGGGTGAGAGATTTTCCTCAGCATCTCTGAAAGCTCTTTCCCTATATTGTGCTTCCCCATGTGTGTTAGGGATGCCTACACCAGAAGCTAACTCCCTTTTGAAGGCTTGCCAACATCCCAGATTTCAATGCATAAAAAGTACATTCCTCCCCCTTTGAAAAATTAAAAAGCTGCAGAGAATGCCCTTTTAGTCTTTAAACTAGTCTTTAAACTTTTATGATGCCACAGGGTTGCATTCAATTTGGCCCTCTGCCTTTCTAACTTCCTTCTTATTTTATTTGTTTACTTCACCCACAGTCTTATTAGCACTCTAGTGCTGTGCAGTATTAAAACACTACTCCCTCCTACTCCTTCCACTGGGTGAGGAAAGAACAATATCCCTTGGGAATTTTCACTCAAAATGTGACATTCTTCATTATCATTGCTTCCCACTCGATCTAGCAAGTTTTTAGATTATTAGCTTATCCTTGCCTACCATACAATGGCAAATCATACACATGTATCTTAGGGAAAATACTATATGGTGAAATTATGTGACTACGTTTTGAATTAGAGAGGTTTTAAAATCACTTTCATGTGATTCAGAGCTTAACTATGAGTTGCTAGGTTGGCAAACACAATAGAAGTAGAGCCCCCCCAGAGAGAGAGGTCTTAATTAATGCCTACCCTTGATTATGGATGCATGTACATAAAAAACCCCTTGCTAATTAACATTCTAGCTGTGATGCAATGAAATAAATGCCAACTAAAGCTCATACTGTGTCTTGCTTACTAAATGACACAGATAATACAAATGGTCCTCCATCAAAATAATGTGTCCACAATGACTCACATGTTCAGCAAAGCCTTCTGTATGTTTCACATCAAGGTGAAGGTGTGAAATTAGTTGACAGCTCTTCCCCTTAATTTGTGTGTGTGTGTGTGTGTGTGTGTGTGTGTGTGTGTTTTCATTGACTGCTTTCTTTAAAGCACTTTTTAAAGGAAATATTGTGCTGTGAAGCATGCTATAACCTGCTGAGGCTTTCATTCCAATCATGTATAGGTACAATTATATTTCAAGGCAACTTTCCCAAATTGCTTGGTGCCTTTGTTGAACCTATGATTGTGTTACCTTGGCAACAGTTCAGTAGTAATACATGTCCTCGTACTTTTAGGTGACAACATTTTTACAAGAATTAAAATTTGGGCATCACATATCTCTCTCTCTCTCTCTCTCTCTCTCTTTCTCTCTTACTCCCCAATGTGTGTGTGTGTATATATATATATATATATATATATATATATACACACTAATTGCCAAGTATAGTGAAGTACATACTCAAAACATCCTCTTCTTTGAGCATGTGTTTTTAATAAAGTTTGTAAATGGGTATGCTTGTGATGCCCTATCAGACATCCATGTAGATTTACAGTCATCTAAGTGTGTTCAGTAGTGTCAAGACAAAGTAAATGCACATGGAGACCTCATTTGACTGACAAAATGTTTTCAAGATGTGATCACAAGTGCAGTTACCTTAATTTACCAGTAGACCCTCCAGTCTGACAATAATCCAGTTTTATTGCCACAAATCAAAATCTTTAACAAAGCCAATGTAGTTACATTGTCTTCTGTATATCTTCTTCTTTGTCTTGTAGGAGCTTTTCACACCAGAATGCAAGTTCAAAGAGTCGGTTTTTGAAAACTACTACGTCATTTATTCATCCATGCTCTACAGACAGCAGGAGTCAGGACGGGCCTGGTTCCTAGGCCTAAATAAAGAGGGCCAGCCTATGAAGGGGAACCGGGTGAAAAAGACGAAACCAGCTGCACACTTTCTACCCAAACCCATAGAAGGTAAACGTACAGTAGGTTTGGGTTACTCTTGATTTTGATTGCTTTAATCTAGTCAGGTTTGCTAGTTCCTTCTGAGTGCTTAAAGTTTTAACAATTTTAAAAAAGCAATTAGATAAACATAAACCTAAAATTAAATTAATAGAGTATAATGATTTGGACTCTAAATTGTTATTAACAGCATTGGAAATAACTGCTTGCAAATGAAAATGTGAAGTGATTAGTAATCATCGTCTTAGACATACTTTCTAATACATTGAAGCTCAATTTCATACACCTGTGCAACGCCTGACTTTGCCAAAAGTAAGAGCTGCTTTTCCCTTGTCCCCATTCTCTGCCCAACCAATGTTGTTCTTTCATCTACAGTTGCCATGTATCGTGAGCCCTCCTTGCACGACGTTGGTGAAGCAGTCCCAAAGGCTGGAGTTCCTCCCAGCAAAAGCACAGAGCCAGTTGTAATGAATGGTGGCAAGCCTGTCAGCAAGCCTGACAAGGAGACATAGCCCTTTTCCCCTTCCCCTCCCCTTTGGAGGGACTCTCCACATGTGCTACTTTTTTTTTTCAAATCACACGTTTGTGTCTTTGGCTTGTGAAAGGAAAAAAGAGGAAAAATCTCCCTGCTGTAGTGTTTATCCACTGGAACAAATGAATCAAGGGGTGGTCAAAGGACAAGGGTGTATTGCTCATAAAGACTGTGAGAGTCTGGAGGAGATGGATGAGGAGGAAGAGCGGGGCCACAGAATGCTCAGCATTAAGAGTCTGTCATTGGAATGTCCTATGCGATATGGAATGTCTTTTTAAAAGTCCCTTTTCTTTCAGTTCTGCCTTTATTCCTGTGACAATCCTCTGTGAAAATGCCATATTTTCATCTGCCTTGTCTGGTAGCTTTGCCTGCTGACAGCTACCCACAGGTTTTCAGTTGGACTTTTCATGTTATTGTGGTTTTGTAGAATACCACAGTGTACCAGCATTTGTCTTGATTGATTCCTGTACAGATCTGTCCTGTACTGACTACTGTTAAATCAGTTATTGTTGCTGTCTTTTGTTCCTCGTTGGCCCATTTCTTTTGTTTGGTCTTTTCTATAACGTTTTCCATGTATAATGTCAAGATTAGTGCACATAAATTAAATGTGGACAATATGAAGAAACTTGCTACATCATGTAAGATAGATGTGCTTAAAATACAGTAAATGGTAGAGACGGTGTGGAGCTGCCAGACTGGCTGGAGAACTGGTGCTTGGGTTAATTTCTTCCTTTTAGTTATTATCGCTCATAAGAATGACTGACAGAATAGCATTGAATTGCACTAGGTTTTAATCTGTGAACAGTTAAGAGATATGACATTGATAATCATGCCTCTAGGCATTCAGGGTGGACATAACCCCTCACAGGGGAACAGTATACATATCACAAATACCCTCAATATGCCTCAGCTCACTTACCTGACCCTCGGATAACGGCTTTTTAAAAGGAATTTTGTTGTCTGAAGTCAACATAGTTATCGGCCTCTATGGTTTTTTTTTTCTAATCTGACTTTAGTACAACCAAGACCTGAAGCCCACGACCAATGACAGCAGCTGTTCATGAATGATGAAGTGAATGATGATGGCTGAGTGCATGTTGATGCTGTCACACAGGTCATGGCTGTGGTCAGATGTATTGGTCAAATGTATTGTTATTCCCTTTGCCATTTATAGTAGCAAAAGCGAATATGAGATCTTAAAAACTGAGTATGCTGTTGGTACATAGGTGGAAACGAAATGCTATTTTTTATGTTAGGATTAAAATCATGACTGAATGCACAATGTTTTCCATTAGCAATTAATTTATCATTCCATTCATAAAAGGGGGTGATCACGTACCATAAGAGAAAAGTACCATTTTTGACTGAGTGATTGTGTTATTTTGTTTAGCTTTTCCACTGATGAGGTTTCTCTTATGGAGTTTAATACAAGAGAATATGGAAATATCACTGTGCATCAGTAAATGCTGTTTATAAGACTTAGACATTTAGAGGATATTGAACATTATTCTTAATGAATTAAAACAAATAAACTGCAAATATGTTGTAATCTGCCATAAAGGAAAGGGTTTTTTTCTTTATTTAAAAGCAAATATAGTATTATATATACATATATATTATTTAATGTTATTGCATCTTCATTAGTTACGCGTTTGTCAAGAAAATTGCAAAATGCCTTCCCACTGTTTTTTTTATTTATTTGTTGTATGATAATTGTTATATATGTATATATTTATGGATGCTGCCATGCTAATGTTAAATGATTTCCAATAAGACTGCTATTCCTAATTTCTAAACACAAACAATAACAACCAACTGTATGGTACTTTTGCATTAGCTTATCAACTGTTTTATTAATGCAATCTCTTAGAGTGTCTAAAAGGGTATTTTCTCAGTCACCCAGAAAGATGACTGAAAAATGCACTTTCAGTCTAATTTTTGGTTTTCATTTGAAAGTCCTTTACTTGTATGCTATTGAAAATGTGCTTTTTTCTGGGGTCCCAAACTGTATATTTTGCCCTGCTGACCAGTTTTAACTGGTTCCATAGAAGACTGGATTTATTTTTGTAAAATTACAAGATGTACATTCTTTGTTTTTCATTGATCTATCCCCATGTAATGTATCTTCCCCATTTCACTCACATCTTTTTCCATTTGTACTTGTATGTTCTCATGTTGGCATAGAAATTGAGTTTACGTCGATTTTTAATCTTGAAGATGACTTTTCTTTGTTGTCCTTTATATGTGTTGAGAAACGGCAGGACAATGTCTGTTTTGTTCCTCCCTTGATCTCTTTCCTTCTGAAGATTTCTTCCTTGATTCACCATATGTTTCACCTGTTGCATGGTAATAAAGGGGTAAGACTGAAGACCTGCATGTTGTAGGCTATTTGTATCAAGACAGTGATTAAAACATTGTTGATATGTACCACTAAACTTTACATACATTACATATATGCAAAAAGAGTCTGCAATGTACAGTTTGTCAATCCATTGTATACACAGAGATAACATATTGAATAAAACATTTATATGAATTCACAAAGTTTTTAGGAAGCCTGTCCTACAAATTTCTAAATACAGTTCATGGACAAATTGGTGATGGGAATAGGATCACCTTGCTTTGAATCAAGCACCTTATGGAGACAATGTAGGCTGTTTATTTTATTTCTTGTATTTGTCAGTTACACTATATGGCTAAAGTTTTGTGGACACCCGGCCATCACACCCGTGTGTGCGTTTTGAACTTCTCATTCCAGATTTAGTCCCCTATTTGCTGCTATAATAATGTCCACTCTTCTGAGAAGGCTTTTCACTAGACTTTGGAATGTGGCTAAGGGAATTTCCCATTCAGCCAAAAGAGCATTAGTGAGGTCAGGCACTGATTTTGGGTGAGAAGGCCTGGGATGCTGTTCCAAATCGTTCTTAAAATGTTCAGTAGGGTTGAGGTCTGTGCAGGGCTTTGAGCAGGATACTCGAGTTCCTCGACTCCAGCATTAGCTAAGCATGTCTTCATGGACCTTGCTTTGTGCACAGGGAGCTTGTCATGCTGGAACATGTTTGGGCTCAGCCCCATAGTTCCAGTTAAGACAAATTGTAATGCTACTGTATACAAAGACATTTCAACTTTGTGTCAACAAATCGGGGAAAGCCCAAAGTGTATCTGTTTGTTTGTTTTTTAACAATTTGTAGTAATCAAATCAACTTTCAAATTTTTATTGACGCATTTGATTTGTTTATTGACAACAATTTATGAGTGTTTTATTATTATTATTATTATTATTATTATTATTATTATTATTATTATTATTATTTAAAGCAATTTGAAATAATATTGTATTATGGAATAGTTCTCTTTTTACATTTTTCTTAGATGTTTGTCAGCAGCCTGCAATGACTGGTCTCCCATTCAGAGTGCAATTCTGACTTCAGAATTCTGACTTCAGAATCCACTACAGCCTTCACTCGTGCCAGGGGTTACTGAAGATTAATGAATGAGTTAGTGTAAGGGAAAAAAATTAATATCCAAGCATTCCATTTAGGAAAAAAATAAAATATGTTATAGAGAACAATTAGTATGTCTATAAATAAAGCAGCATATTAAATAATAGACCACTTTTCAGATGAAAACATCTAAAAGTCTGGGACCTGCAGAGATGGAAGCAATTGAAACAGTCAAAGTCAGCAGAAGAACCATGGCAGGTTCTCCAAGATTTTTTCAAAGTTTAAACCAAACAAATTTCCTTTAAAAACAAAACAAAACTATACAACAGTGTACATTAGAGAATTTATACAGTTTGAGATGTATTTTTAAAAAATCTTTTCTTTTTCTTTTCTTTTATTTTATTTTATTACTGTTGATATTTAGAAGCTTATAATTTCATTATTTTTGGACTCAACTTTGCTTTACATAATTTCTTTATACTGTATTACATTTTGCACAGGACTGTAGCTATTACATTTAATACAGCTCAAGAATTAAAGGTAATTTGTGGAAATGAACTTTAGTACATGCATGAAACAAAGGTAAGCTGTATCAAGATTTTCATTGTAAGCAACGCCACCTCAGATTTTATTTTATTTTTTTCATATCTAATACAACAATTCAGTTCACCAAATGGCAGTCACTCACACCTCATGACAGTATTGTCTGGAATATATAACATTCATTACATTAACTGAGAAACCATGGCCTTGAGTATGTATTAGCCATCATATTTCAACAAAAGATGGATGTATTTATTCAGATGTGTCTTTTGTTCACAGTAAGGAGCACTCCAATCCTTCTTTCCGCTTCAAATGTTCTAGTGAAAGCCTTTCATGCGGAAAATGAACCATCATCCCACCTTCATTATTCACTCCTGCATATCAAAGGAACACATACAGTATCAGGGGATTGCTGGGTTGTCTAGTAGATAACTAAAATTATTAATTAGGGAATGTGTATTTGTGACCTCTGGAAACAAATAAGAAGCTAAAATATAAATTAGAAATAATTTTTATATATATATATATATATATATATATATATATATATATATATATATATATATATATATATATACACACACACACACACACATATATATATGTGTGTGTGTGTGTGTGTGTGTGTGTAGGAAAAGGTGTTAGTACATTTGGATTTTTGGAAATTTATTTTCTCTTACACTCTTATGCAGTCTTCACATTCACACAGCCAGACCTGAGGGACTAAGCAGGGGTGGGTTTCCCAAAATGTTTGTAATGCTAAGAACTTCACTATCTCGTTTGTTAGAATGTTTTAATTATTAATTAATTATGATAATTATGAGTCTTTATTGGTCACATATACAGTAGAGCACAGTGAAATTGTTTTCTTCGCATACCCCAGCCTGTCAGGAAGTTGGAGTCAGAGCGCAGGGTCATCCATGATACAGTGCCCCTGGAGCAGAGAGGGTTAAGGGCCTTGCTCAAGGGCCCAAAAGTGGCAGCTTGGCAGTGCTGGGGCTTGAACCCCTGACTTTCCAATCAGTAACCCAGAGCCTTAACCACTAAGCCACCACTGCCCCATAATATACTTATACTTATACTTAGAATTATAATTAAAATTAAAGAGTGTTTCCTGACAGCCTACATAACTAAAGTAGTGTGTTGACCTATTCGTTTTTCACTAAGTACTTTGTCCTTCGGAGATTATGTGCAGTTCCACCTCAAAACCACACAGGGAACTAATTTCTATACAAAAATCCTTTCATTTAGATAGAGTGAGTGTGATCAACTGTCCTAGTGATAAAGTTTTTAATTAACAGAATTTGTTTTTGTACAGCCAACATGATTTGATTATGTATATTCAAAACCCTGGAATGAAATTAAACTCTAAGCAGCCACCCAAGCTCAGGATCAAACCCAAGACCAAGCTATGCAATATCAATGATATTCACTACACTACTGCGCCATACACGAATTACTCAACATATTCCCATTTTTTCCACGTATCTCTTACAAACAAACATAATTTCTGTTGGAAATTGTTGATTGTGCTCATATCTATATGTATCTTTTCTCTAGATTCAGGCTGGGTGCTGTCAACAAAGAACTACTTACAACTTGTTTGTTAAATCTCTGATAATGAAGGCTTTAAGGAAACATTTGTAAAACAGGCTCGTACTTAACATGTGCCCTTCTTTAAGATTCACTGTTATTGGCAAACCCACTCCAGAACAGTAGGAGGGTGGGAGTTTTTTTTGCACTGAGTTCACTGTGTTGGAACTGACACATGGCACAAGACAAAATTAAAGTGGATGAGTTGAAGGCCTGAATTGCTCCATACTAAATAAAGGGACACTTGAGCAACCCTGATCAATGCTGCCCTTTTCCTTGTCATGCAAGGACTGATATCCATATGCAAGGCCTGATATAGACTCTATTTGAAAAATATGAGTTTGAGGTCCATCAACATACTCATATTTAACATAAAAAGCTAATACTACCATTTAGCCAGAGACATTTGTACTACTTCAGTTTAACGCTATGCTTTTCTTTTCTGTATATGGGGGAGAATTATGTTCTCACAATAATTTAGCTGGCTCTGCAGAAATTCAGAAAAGAAACATGTGGGCTCTCCATTCATTAAAATGATTTGCATTTTACAGAGAATAAGATCTCTCTTGGAGTTCTGATGTGAATCCTCCCTGCTGTTTTAAATATATTAATGATACTATTAATATTAGTGGGAAATACATATATAGGGTTTAAATCTTTAAATCTTCCCTTTTCTATATGGGTCATTCTACATGTCATGCAAATTTAAGGCTGGTAAAATAAGAAATTTTATATATTTTTTAATGTTGTATGATATACATTTGATATACTTATATCTTCCCTCTGGTTTTTCAATGCATTTCCTTCCCTTTCTATTGTAGATATTTTTTGTTGTTCATTCCACCAGCTAGGTGCCAGAACAGAGAGGAGTCTTGACGCATGCCTTCCTTGTAAACTGAGAGATGGTGGGACCAGTTGAGCAGTGCCAGAGGATCGGAGGGAATGTGGTGCAGTGTGAGGTGTGACAAGTGCATTAAGGTAGGTGGGTGCTGGTCCATTTTTGGCTTTGTAGACAAGCATCAGTGGAGATGATGAGTTGAGTCTCACCCCATAGCAGTGGTATGAAAACCCATGTATGGGTATGACTTCACCATAAGAACCGAGTATAGAGGGAGAACAGAAGAAGATCAAGCACTGAGCCTTGTGGGATACAAGTAGAGAATCTACATGAAACAGATGTGGTTCCCCTCTATGTCACTTAATATGACCGACCCTCCTGTTAGGAAGCAAACCATTGCCATGCAGTGTCACAAATTCCATGGAAGAGAGTCTTGTGGTTGACTGTGTCATATGCTGAAAGGTCATGGAGGGTGAGGACTGATGACAGTTTGACTGATCTAGCAGCATGGAGCTTCTCAGTGATGGTACAAGGGCGGTTTCTGTGGAATGTGCTGCTTTGAAGCCAGACTGGTTAAGATCTTGGAGGTTGTTCTGTGAGAGATAGAGAGACAGTTGATTGTAGATGGTGCACTCAAGGATTTTAGAAAGAAAAGAGAGAAGTGGAACCAGTCAGTAGTTGCTGATGTCTAAGGAATCCAAAGTGGGTTTCTGCAGAATGGTAATAATCCTTGCTTTTTTGTGAGAAAGGGCTTCCACCTTGCCACCCTACCCCATAGCCCAGACATGTGAAGAATATGAGGGATTGTTGTCACATGCAGAGAGTAATTGTCAGATATTCCTGCAGCTCCTTTAATGTCACCATAAGTCACTTGGCAACCCCTCTGGTATGTTTTGTCTTGTGCTTTTATAAATTTTGGAGGGATATCTTGTTCTTGATAATGTCACTGTGATGCCCCATTTATTCCACTTGTTTATGCTGGCCTCACAGTGTTCCATGGTATATCTCATGTTTGGGAAATTGTTTTTTTTACCCCTCTCATGATCAATATCTTTTGACAAGTGAGATCCCACAGATGTTTTGTAAGCTCTCTGTGGACCATGGCATCATCAGTCAGATGAAGATGTTAAGAAAATCCTACGGAAACATCTGGTCTTTATTTGGGGAGATTGAGAATAATTTTATTGATGGCAGCTGTATGATAATTACTTTTGAACATGAGATTGAATGTGATTGGTTCATTCTGAACACAGCCACATCCCCAATTATAAAAGTGTGCTCTTCGATCCTCTGTTTGTGTGTGTATTTAGCCTGACAGATTCCCCTCCTCAGATTGGCTCTGGCTGAGCTCTAAGCCTCCCAGTCTCCAGACCTGAAGGCTGCATCTCTTGCTTTGAGCAGGAGGTGAACCTCTTTGTTCATCCAGGGCTTCTGATTGGGGAAGGTTTTTATTTTTTTGCGTGTGGTCACACCTGTTTATGTGCTCCAGGACAGAGATGGTGGAAAGGTCAATTGTTTGCAACAATTATTGGCACCCCTATGAATTAATATGAGAAAAATATATTTGAAGTATATTCCCATTGATATTTTACAGCACTATAATGTTATCAGTGGAGTCACTTTGTGTTTTGCTTCTAAGTAGTTGCATTCATATGGTAATTGGCACTCCTCTGGCATAATCTGTAGTGCACTCTTGCCATCTCAGAAAGTTATAGACATTAGTCTATCTTTTAACAACTTGAGCTAGAGCCTTCAATTACTATCAATAGAAAGGCAGTTTTTAGCTTCTAAAATGCAAGTTGCACAGAGGAAAACATCTATGTATTTCTCTGTTGCCCCCCCCCACCCCAACAAATCATAGGTTTATTTCTTTTCAGTATACAACAAATTCTTCAGCACAATTTGACATTTTGATTTTTGTTGCCAAATGATTATTACTCATAGATAGTTATGCCTTGTCATGAACATTAATTTTGACAATTTGTAGTGCATGATCGTTGACTAACACCCCACTCTTTTCTTACATTTGCAGTGTTATACTTTACATACATTATTAATGGTTCCATCCTCTACTGAGCAGACAAGAGGTGCTAAAATATTCAAAGCTTGTCAAAATCAGAGAAAGAGACAAATGGATGATGACATTCATCACTAACACTGGTCACTCTGAGCATCTAGTCATGCCATATGGTCTTCTGGAAAACAATACATTCATGGCAGCTGTGGATGGAGAAGAGGATTGAACCAGCAAGTAACTTGTGATGATTTTCACCTGTGTCTTTGTACTGTCAGGCCCTAGTAAAAACACTAGTGTGTTTTTGTTTTAAAACGCATAACTTTTGCTACGGTTACACCTGTCATCTACGCTACTCCGGTGTTTTCGACCATCGAAAATGGAGACTTTTGGAAACACTGAAAACCCCTGTGTTTCAGTGTAAACAGACCAAAACAAAGACTTTTGAAAACGAAGGCGTGGCTGCCCACATTCGCTCCCTGATTGGGTCTTCTGGATCATTGCGTATCCTTCCCTGATTCGTCAAGCCCCTACCATATGACCATTGCGCTACCTTGATCATATACACAACAACATGGCGACTGAACCGCAAGCTTTGCTGGCTTTGTTGTCATTCTTAGCAGCCATTGTGCAGTTACATTCTATATTTTATAATACTGCAGCTGCCTATGTGCGTAAGAGGCAAGCAATGATTCAAATCTCATTTCAAGTGCCGTAGGCCCTACATGGAACACCGGTTTGGACTAGTAACCAACTTCCTGTTTGCACTTGTATGTGCATGCCCAGTGTGCATGAATGATCATGTGACATGCATTTTTTGCTTGTGTAGTGTGTATGGAGATTATTTCTGAAACACAGCGGAAACGCCAGTGTGGACAAGGATCATTTTCATTTTGAAACACCATTTTAAAATGAAAACACACTAGTGTAAACAGGGCCTTAAAGTCCATAACATGGGAGCGTACTTAAGGAGCAAGGTGAGCGCTTCCACCAGGATATACTACATTTTGAACACCAATACCATGGCCTCAGTGACTCCCTTAACCGGCAAGAGAGAGAGAGTGTAATACCGCTTTGTAGAGCTTGCGAGACATGCACACACAGACACACACACACAAACACACACAGCAAGGATCGTGAACTTAAATCTGAGGAAGTGAAAGCTGCAAGTCCAGGACGGATCTGTTTCCAGTTGCTGTGCTGTTTTGGTGAGTTTTTTGAAAGTGTGCTGAAAAGTGCAGACTGAATAGATGCAAGCTCAACTAAAATCTGTCTCCCAGGTCTTCCTCCACACCCTCACACACCGGGGTCTACAGTAGTGCTGAAAGCTGGCATTTGAGGAAGATTCAGATGTCGCCATGGAAGCCTCCCCACTCGGCGAGATCATCAAGGCACAGATTTCCCCTTAGAGCACTCACGTGATGAGACCCTAGGCACACCTTTGACCAAGTGAAATTAATTGATGGTCAGCAAATCCAGCCTAAATTTTTTATTATTATGGATAGGTTATCTCGAGTGATGCAGGACATTCACAGTAAGGAAGAGACAACCCATTTGTTGGTACCAAAAAGCCGTGGGGAACTTCTGTTCCATGCGGCTCATTATAATCCCATGGCTGGAACTTGGGCCAGGATAAAATACTAAACTGTCTCATGGCCTACATTTCTATTGGCCGGGCATTCGCAGCATTGTTCACGGCTGGAGGTAAGTCTAGAGAGTGCGGCCCAATTCACCCCAGTCCCCTGTGGAGACCACCTCTCACCATCCAAGAGAGCACAGGTTGCCCAATTGCAAGAGGATATTTCTGATGTGTTTTCACATCTACCTGGTCACATGGACCTCATACAGCACCACATTGAAACTCCTCCAGGTGTGGTTGTATGCAGCCTCCCATATCAGTTACCCAAAACAAAAAAAATGTGGCTAGGGATGAACTCATGGCTATGCTCAGCATGGGAGTAATCAAGGAGTCACACAGTGATTGGCGCAACTTTGTGGTCTTGGTGCCCAAGACCGACAGGTCCATTTTTTGTGGACTTTAGAAATGTCAATGTGGTTTCTAAATTTGACACACACATCCAGTGCCTGGCATTGAACTGCTCAATCAGTTAGGTGTGGCTCACTTTTATTTGACACTGGACTTAACCGAGGGGTATTGCCATATTCTCCAATATCTCAAGAAAGACATGGCCTTTTACACACCATTTGGGTTACACCAATTTGTCACTGTCGCAGAGGGGGTGTGGTCAAGCATCGGTTGTGGACAGATAGGAGGCAGGTCGAACTGGACGGTAATGTCTAATGATTCTCACCTGCATATATTTAGTGAAAGCCAACATCTGAAATTCAAATATACTTCCTGTCAACCATCTTGGATTATGATTTTCACTACTCCTCCTACAATGTATGCCCAATAAACACCAAATTTGGCATACATCATCTTCAGAGTAAGCCTCACAAAATTTATCAAAAAAATGTTAAATACGCCAAACAGCTTGCCTATAAAGTGCCAACAAATCTAAAAGCAAACCTGCCAAACAGGAAGTGAGACTCAGCAATGACAAATCTTGCTAGGCATCTTCAGGACCATGCCTTGAGGCTATGAAACAAATTTCATGATAGCACCACTTACTATTCAAAAGTTACATAACATGCCAAAAATGCTTCCAATTAAGTGTCATTTTTGTTATTCCACCTCCAAATTTGTCCAATCTTCAACAAATTTTGCTCAGATCATCTTGAGACCCTGCTGCCCAGTTCCACTTACCCACCACTATCCCTGGTCAAAACATACACATCATAAGTGAAACTACAAATTACTCTTGAATCCTTTTGCCTTTTTTATGGCTTTGCTTTCCTGTGATAGGCAACAATTATAGCGCGTCTGTGTATGTGCGGCTCACAGAGTCTGGGTGCTTGGCCCCAGAAAATGCTGCTTGCAGCACTAATTCTAAATTATTATGCACTACATTCTAAAGTAGGTTACTTTTGCATTCTTCTATATTTGTGCACAGAGCACAAATGTCTTTTCCCTTATCTTCAAGGAGGTCAAATAGTTCCTGTGCCCATTTCACCAATAATAATGAGAGGCTAACCTCTTCATCTAAATGTCTAAATGTGATGCAAATTGGGTTGCAATGTAGCATCACAAATTTTGATGATTGCAGTGTGTGCTAAGACAGGTGAGCTTGAAAACAACATTTCATCACACACACACAGACACACACACACACACACACACACACACACACACAACCACATACAAAACCCCTCCACATAAACTGAGAAACAGTTTTAGCTAACTCACTAAAGGCCTCTATATAGAGCATAGACTGTATTATATTCTAAGGCAATGCAGTGGAATATATAACCATAACCATATAAAATGTTTGCCTTCTTCTGAAGTTAAATATGATGCCATTTAGGGCCACTGTTTAACCCTTATGAGTCCTTGTGAATCCTTATGAACATTGTCTTTTTATTTTTATTTTTTTTATCATTTTGTCTGTGTTAATGCAAACAGCATACATTTTTCAAAAGGTGTGTTTTTTATTGGAATTTTAAAATTTCACCCTCATTTGCTTTCATAAACAAATTTTAAACTAGGTGCACAAAATAGTCACACTCCTTAAGGACAAAAATTATCCCATTGGAACCTATTCAAACTGCAATATTTAATCCCTATGATGTTGAAGCTTAAAAGCTTGCATTTTGTCTTAATCAGCTTTTGGATTTTGTTGACAAGGTTTCCAAACATTAAATTGTTTTTCATTTTCTGAAATCTATACTATTTTCTCAGGTTTAGCCTCTGGGGAAAATACATGCTTCTCCTTTTTTTCTGATTCTGCTGTATAGAGCACTGCAGACCAACTGAATAAATTATGCAGCTATAATTGTGTGGGTGTTTGTATGGTTGTGGTTTGTATGTGTGTACTGAAAATTCCATGTGTGTGTGAACAGTTTGAAAGAAAGAAATGATATTGTACTGGAAATCACAAATTCCACCCCATGTATATGGGTCAAAGAAGGTTACTGAGCTTTGAAGATTTTTGCATTATGTAAAGAAACCTGTGTTTAAAGGGTTAAAATTCTGAAAATGAATTAATGTTTGATAGTCATGATCAGAACTGATGCTGGTAAAAATAAATAAATAAATAAATAAATAAATAAATCGATGTCAGTGAAAGTGGAAAAAAAAATATTAATATATAATATTTTTATGACAGTTTTTGGATATGGACATTTTTGTCCTCTGTGGACCTATGTGTACATTTTTTTAATTGCGGCACAAGGGCTAAAAAATAAAACTGCAAGATTTTGAGAAGTCGAAGCCTAATATTTTGAAAAAAAAAAGTTGTAATATCTGATATATTATATTTAGAGAATAAAATTGTAATATTTCAAGAAAAGAGTAATAATATAATGATTAAAAAGTTGCTATATTTCAAGAATAAATCCAGACAGAACTGTGCATATAAGAACAAAGAAAATAAAGAAATACTTCTGGTTACTTTTGTGGTATAACAGATATAACTCTGGCACACTCAGTACAGCAATTGAATTCGCAATGCGTTATGGTGTATGTATGTTATTTATGGATAGATGGATGGATGGATGGATGAATGATTTATTTTGTTTCACAAAAAGGGTGAAACATATGGAAGCATTTTGAAATTTGTTTCCACCGTGGGTGCGTAGAAAAACATAAACACAACACCACCATACATATAAATCATAATAAACAATGACAGGCATAGAGGGGAGAAGGGAACAAAAAGAAAAACATCAGGTACATACAACAAATGCCAGAGCATAAGATGGCATAACAATGGCTGATTACCTATGTGTTTAATGCTCGAATAGCTATAGGAACAAAACTCCTACCATAGCTGTCCTTTCTGCACATGGGTAGACTATACCTGCAGCCAGAAGGAAGGGGGTTGAAATATTGATAAAGTGGGTGGTCTGGATCAATTAAAATTTTATGTGCCTTCTGGAACGTATATGAAATGACACAATCTGATAAATTAGGGGTGGGAATACCGATAATTTTTCTCGCTACATTAGTTATCTTCAAGAGTTTGTTCTTATTGGTAACTGTTAGCATATGGAAAAAACAAATAGCACCATACACAAGAACCGGCTCAATAATACTTCGATACAGAAGAAGAAGCAGACTAGGCTGAACAGACAGATATTTAAGTTTACGAATAACTGTGAGTCTCTGTTAACAAATACCTAGAGTGTGCTGATTGAAGTTGGGATGTTTATCCAATGTAATGCCCAGCTATCTGAAATGCTCCACCCTTTCAACCATCTCTCTGTTAATGGTAATACTGGAAGGATAGGTCAGTGTTTTGGAAGAGCTAAAAACCAGTTCCTTAGTCTTTGCGATATTAAGGTGGAAAAAGTTATCATCACACCATGTACTAAAATGTGCTATGGAGCGTTGATAGTTCAAAAAAGAATCATTGTCCTTATTAAGCAATGCAAGAATGGCAGTATCATCTGCATATTTAAAGTGGTGACTGGACTCTGACAGTCATTTGTATAGAAAATATAGAGAAGTGGACTAAGCACACACCCCTGAGGGGCACTAGTGCTGAGAACAATAATGGGCGATAATGCATTGTCCACCTTTACCACTTGTGGTCTATTAGAAAGGAAGCTATAAATCCAGTGTACTAGTGGTGATGGAACTTGCAGACACTGTAGTTTCTCGATTACATGATGACGCTGAATTGAGTTAAAGGCGGAGCTAAAGTCAATGAAAAGAAGTCTGGCATAATTTCCAGGAATATCCAGGTGTTGAAGAAGACAGTGCAAGAGACAAGCCACTGCATCCTTTGTACCTCTCTTCTGCTTATATGCAAATTGGAGGCAATCCAAAAATGGTGAAACATATGGAAGCATAATATTTTGAACCATTTTCTCAAAGCATTTCATTATGATTGAAGTTAATGATACCAGCCTGTAGTGATTTAATTCTGTTGGATGAGGTTTTTTGGGAACAGGAATAACAACTGATGTTTTCCATGTGACTGGTATTGTTGAAGTACAAAGTGATCGAAGAAAAAGAGAATGAAGAATGGAGGTTAATTCCAGAGCGCAGTTTATCAACACCTGACCTGGAATTCCATCCGGCCCGGGAGCCTTATTCAGTGTGCACCTAATAAGCTGGAAATAGATATCCTGCTTAGTTACAAGGGACTCATAATCCAGCTCTTGAGAAGGCAAAGAATCCAAAAGGCTATCACACTCTGCTATCAAAACAGGCACAGAAATGATTAAGATTAGCAGCAAAGGTGGTGGGATCTGATACAGAAACAATCTGTTTAACGGCCTGTCCAGTAAGAGACCTGACTTGCTGAAAAGCCTGTTTGGTGTTCATATTTGTAAAGTCCTGCTCCAATTTGTTTTTATACTTCTTTTTAGCCTTAAATATTTCAGTTTTGTAGTCTTGGTGTATGATTTTGAGAACAGCAAAGTCCTTCTGCTTAAAGGCAAGTTTTCTCTTCTGGAAAAGAGATTTTATCAATGAGTTGATCCATGGTTTTGAATTTGGGTATGTTCTGGTAGTCTGTACCGGTATCAAGGAATCCATACAGAATTTAATGTAATCAGTAATAACTGAAGTCTGCTCATCAAGCAATCCCTCAAAGACTTCCCAGTTTGTACACGCAAAGCAGCCTTGAAGGCATGCAATAGCATCCTCCGACCATTGAGGGATGACGTGTATTACCGGCCTGCATCATTTCTACCGTTGTTTGTAAACAGGAAGTAAATGGGTAACATTATGATCCGCTAATCCTAGCGGTGGGAGAGCTCTAGCTTTATAGGCTTCCGGGATATTACTGTAACATAAATCTATAGTTTTATTAAATCTTGTTGGTACAGCTACATATTGATTGAAGGCTAGCAATGCATAATCAAGCCATAAGAGACTGAGCGGCGTCCTCAGTGGAGCAGGAAGGCAGATCGTCATCCTCAACGGAACAGGAAGGCGGAGCGTCATCCTCAGCGGAACTGGAAGGCGGAGCGTCATCCTCAGCGGAGCAGGAAGGCAGAGCATCGTCCTCAGCGGAGCAGGAAGGTGGAGCGTCATCCTCCATCGACTCTGCAGGTTGAACTTTGTTGGTTGTGTCAGCAGACTTGGGCGTGAGCAGAGCTTGGTTGTCTGTGTCAGCAGAGTCAGGCGTGAGCAGAACCTGGTCATCCATGTCTGCAGACTCGGGCGTGAGTAGAACTTGGCTGTCCGTGTCAGCAGATTCTGGTGTGAGCAGAACTTGATTGTCCGCGTCGTCGGCTTCAGGCGTGAGCAGAACCTGGTTGGTTGTGACGTCAGTTTCAGGCATGAGGAGATCTTGGTTGGTTGTGTCAACAGACTTTGGCATGAGCACAACTTGCTTGGTCGTGACATCGGTTTCAGACTGGAATGTGGCATGGAAAGTCACATCGTCAACCTCAGACAGGAACTTGGTGTGGGAGGTCACCTCATCGACCTCAGGCAGGAACTTGGTGTGGGAGGTCACCTCATCGACCTCAGACAGTAACTTGGCATTGGAGGTCACCTCGTTGACCTCAGACAGGAACTTGTTGTGGGATGTCGCCTCATCGACCTCAGACAGGAACATGTCGTAAGAGGCCGTCTTTTCGACCTCGGACAGGAACTTGGCGTGAAGCTGAACGGTTTGCTTGGTTTTCCTAGAATGACTTCTCCTCCATCCTCCTGCTGCATCCATGTTGTGGCATAGTATTTTGTCACGTAATTTACGTAATGGAGGTTTGGGCAGGTGCAAGTGCAGTAAAAAAATTTTATTAACGAACGACAGACAGACAAATTCAAATCATGATACAGAAGCGTGGTTAAAACAGGCAATAGGTCAGGCAATCTACAAGCAGGCATAAACTGGGCTAGGCTACAATCCGGAACGAGAAACGAGGTATAAAGTCAGTGAACATGAATCAAACTGAAAACAAGGAACAACCACTTGGTAAACAGAATAACTCAATACTAGGTGATGTGCTAAGAGACAGACATGAGGGGTTTAAATGACAAACGTAATCATGGGTGAAACACAGGACAGCTGAAAACAATGATGACACATTTGGGAAACAACCAATGACAAAACAGGTGCGGAGACAGAACATAACCATAACAAAAGCACGTGTCCAAAGTAAACAAAGTCAATGTCATTGAAGAACCAAAAGCTTGCGTTCGCTAAGAGCTCGTGCATCGGGCTTGCACTTCGAGCTCACGCAACAATCTTGCGCTTCGGTTTACCGAGCACGATGTAATACTGCAGCGCTAGCTCGAGGGGAAATTGTGACATACACACCCTCACTAAATGGCACAAAGATGTATCCATCAATAGTCTTGGAGAGCACTGACTGTGATTTCTCTTTTAACAAAGGAGAAAATTACTTTACCAAATCCTCAAAATTCAATATATTATAACTTTCTTTTCAAAAACTTTTTAAACAGTGGCCATAAAATGGTAACCTCCTATAACCTCCTGCAAGGAACAAAACTTCAGCATGAATATGTGAATTGTAAAATAGACTGTAAATTACACACAGAGATGCATTAACACAGTCTGAACACTTGACCAGGCATTAGCAAGCGGATGCGAGTGGAACAGGTGCCACTTAGCTAGCTCTCTACTGATTGGGCTCTAATTACAGTTAGAGACCGCTGCCTCTCTCTCTCTCTCTCTCTCTCTCTCTCTCTCTCTCTCTCTCTCTCTGAAAGGCTTTTCTGTCTCACTTCCTGTGGGTTTGCTTCATTGTGGGGACTTGACTACTGATCCACTGCTCTACTATGGATGTGGGAATCCCTCTTTTATTTTCTAATACTCTGGAAAGCAGATAAAACAATGAGTTTGCAAGGAAATTAATGCAGGAGCAGAGTTGGGTAGAGTAGCCAAAAATGTTATTCAAGTACAAGTAAAACTACCTCTAAAAATAATTACTCAAGTAACCGTAAAACTAATAATGTTATTAATTACTTGAGTAAGAGCAATAAAGTATCCAATGAGAAGGCTACTCAAGTTAACAAGTTACTAGTTACTTTGGATCTGATTAAAATGAAGGGAAAATCCTGAATCTCAGACTACATGGAGAACTGTCAGTCACACCTCTCTTGAAAGTCAGTCTGTTCTGTTTAGATGATATAAAACCTGGGTTCAAGATAAAGCAGCATATCCCAGTCCTGTGATGGGTACATTGGCACAGAACCTGTCATTTTCAAGACAAAATCTCTCACACACCCCCAAAAATAAACATTTTCCCAACAGTTGGCTGTCTTTATTTTCACAACATGTTAACAACACAAACTTGTCAGCATCTGCATTTAAACAAGACAACAGAGAACAAGAGAACAGACAATGGAACAGAACAGAAGAGAAAGTGTGTACAGAGACAGAGTGAGTGTTTATGTGTGTTAGCATATGTATGTTAGTATGTTAGTGTGTGTGTGTGTGTGTGTGTGTGCATGCCAAGGTTATTATTGTTAATGAAAACTATCATGAAATCTAAAACTATTAGTGAAAAAAAAAATTTTGTTAACTGAAATAAAAATAAAAATGTGAGTTCCCAAATAAATGAAAACTAAACTAAACTGAACTATAACGTCCATCTGTAATATGAACGAAAACTAAATAGAATTTCAGAGAATAAAACTTTCGTTTTCATATTTTAAATGTTTGCTGGTCTGAACTAGAGGCTGAACGGAGTGGATGAAAGTAGACCTGGTTACACCCTGCAAAATGGGGCGGGGCTGCACGTGCCAGGACCTTCTCAGTGGATCCGTCAATGTTGCTGAATCATAAATGACCAGTAGATGGCAGAGTAATGTGTATTAGAACTCCTTGGCACAGCAGCGATTTAGTAGTGGTGGAGCGCTCAGGGGTGTTCTTTTGTGTTAGGGGGGAGGGTGACTGTACGTAATTGAATTACTTCTTTGTGTTAGCTGTGAGTCCTGCCTATCTCAGGGATCTCAGGACAGCCCTCAGATGTTGTACATGCCGCTGCCAATCATTACTATAAATGATTATATCATCTAAATAAGCAGCGGCATTCGCGTTGTGCGGGCAGAGGATTTTGTCCTTGAGATGTTGAAACATCGCTGAGGCCCCAAACAACCCTAAAGGAAGTGTGACAAATTCGTGTAACCCAAATGGTGTGGGAAAGGCCATTTTTTCCTGAGATATTGGAGTGAAGGGAATATTCCAATACCCCTTGATTAAGTCCAGTGTTGAGTAAAGTAGCGCCGCGTCTAACTGATTGAGCAGTTCGGATATGCATCAAATTTAGAATTTCTAAAAAGCCCACTGAATTTCCTAAAGTCCACACATAAACAGACCGACCTTTCAGTCTTGGGCACCAAGACTGCCAGGGTGCTCCAGTCACTGTGGGACTCCTCAATTACCCCCATGTCAACCATTGCCTTGAGTTCATAGTGAACTACATTTTTTTGGGTGTTCAGGCAAACAGTATGGGCGACTGCATATAAGCACACCTGGAGGAGTCTCAATATGGTGTTCTTTGAAGTCTGTGGGACAGGGTAGAGGTGAAAACACGTTGGAAAATTCCTCCTGTAAGCCTGCAACCTGTGCTTTCCGGGAAAGTGAGAGGTGGTCTCCACAGGGGACCAGTCAAGAATGAACTGAATTTCATTTTTACTTTTAGAAGATCTCTCCTCCCAATCTTCCTTAATGACGTCTAAGACACCATGGGTCTTGTGTCCGTACAATAATTTGAATGGGGAAAACCATGTGGAGGCTTGTAGGACCTCTCGTACTAAAACTAACAGGGGCTTGAGCCACTTATCCCAATTCCATGCATCATCGTGAACTTATGAATCATATTTTTAAGCATTTCATTAAACTGTTTGACCAGCCCATCCATCTGTGGATGGTAAACACTGGTGCAAATTAATGTATTCCCCAAAAATTAATTCATAAAGTTTACAAAGTGTCCTTGACATGAACATAGTGCCCTGGACAGTCAGACAGCACTGGCAAACATCACCGTAAATGCCCGGCCAATAGAAATAAGACATTAGATGGTTTAGTTTTTTATCCTAGCCCAAATGCCCAGCCATGGGGTTATGATGAGCCACATGGAACAGAAGTTTCCTACAGCCCTTTCCTAGGGCCCTTGAGCAAGGCCCTTAGCCCTCTCTGCTCCATTGACCCCAATTTCCTGACATGCTGTGGTATGCAAAGAAAAGAATTTCACTGTGCTGTGACCAATAAAGACTCATTATCATTATCTTTTTGGGACCAACAACTGGATCATCTCTTCTTTAGTTCAAGTGTCCTTCATCATTCGGCATAACCTATCCTTAATAATTGACAATTGCAGATGGGTGAGTGCAAAATGAGGCTGAATTTGCTGACCATCAGTTGCTTTCACCTGGTTGAAGGCATGCCTCAGGGTCTCGTCGCGCGAGTGCTCCAAGGGGAAATCCTCAAGAGGAATCCCTGCCAGTGGTGGAGTGTTGGAGTCCTCCCTTGATGTGGAGCTGACGTTGATGGCTCCTGACAACGCCTCCCCAGCCAATGCTGTGCACAGTCCACACCATGGCTTGCTACTTCAGGACCCATACACAAACATTTGTCCAAAGAATTAGTGGATGGGTGAGGCGAGGACAAACCACCACATCCACTTAATGGTTTTGCCCCCCGAATTTTATACTGACTGGCACCAGTGGATTTTCATGAACATCCCTGTACACACACCTCACCGTCACCAGTTGTGCATTCCCCAATGCCCCACTTTGAATCATGCTTTGATGGCAGACACACTGGCGTGAAAGGATTTCAGTGGTCTTCATTATAATTCAAATTCTGTTAGTAGACAGTCTCTGCTGCGTTTCTGGAGCTTTGCGCCTCCCACATTTCACTGTGTCACAACACCCATCACCAATAAAGGTGAGACTTTTCTGTAGTTCAAAAGTATTGGGTGAGCATGGATCATAAATATGAGACTCAAGAAAGTATTGATAAATTATTTTGTCATATGTGGGGCAGGTGCTTTGTTTGTTCTTATTTTCATAGGAGCAATTTTCCTGAGTCCCCTTGTCTGTGCCTTCTGCACACATACAGTACACAACCCCCCCAACCCCCACCCCACACACACACATGCTATAGACCTAATGCCACTCCAGAATTCATATATATCGACACCCTATCCAGCAAGTGTGGCAGTGGTTGCCTTGGCAACAGTCCTCTTTGCTGAAACCAGACAAGGTTTTTAAACTGAGTGAAAGGTCTAGCATTTTGATTACACTACTCTGTCTGTTCACGCATGTGTCTTTTTGCACTGCACATGCCAGTTTGCCTTGTTCCTTGCATTATGTGGAAAGATACAGGGCCAATTATTGTTCCTTATTTTTCATATTAGATTAGGATTCATTCACAACAGTCAATCCATTCCCTGTTCAAACCTCATAATCATTTTATTTTTGCAGTTTGAATAATCCCAATCCATTCACACTTTTTAAATGAAATCACAGTCTTCATTGTATTTAACTTAATTGAAGGAGAGGATTTGGCAGGCACTGAATGCCTACAGAGAGCACTGGTTGTCTCACACCTTTTGGAAAATGGAATGACATGTGGGTCATTATAGTTGCACATCCAATTAAAAATATACGTTGGAAGTGTTGCTTCTAAAAAACAGTTTCCCTAGCATTTGTACTGATTGTGGCTCAAACAATTCTAGTAACAGTGGCTGATATTTCTGGTCTGGCTTATGCAATGCCACCTATTATATAAATGTTGGCACATATTAAATACAATTGCAAACAATTTACCACACAATTTGTTCTATTTAAGGAGTGTTAAGGGTCCAACTCATGGCAATACTGCAAAACATTTGTACAGTCTATGTTTTGGAGTATGATGAATAGTTCTAACTGAACTTATAAGGGGCTAATTATATAATTTCAGAAGTGTATATATGAGACACATCAGAAAATTGTTATGCACATTTATTTTCCTTAGGTTCATTGGCCCAATATTCAATCTTGTGATTTATTCAATTTCTTTGAGTTGTCAGCTTTCCCAGTCACTGTGTGGAGGAGTGTTGGTGGTGTGTGCCTGTGTGTGTTTTTATGTCTGGGTAGGTGGTTTTTATCCCTAACTCAAGAATGGCAGTGCATTTAGCAGTACCCCCTACTTGCTTCCCACATGTCAATCTTATCAGCCTAATTCACTGGTAAGATTGAGGTAATTTGACATCCACCTCAGGAGCAATCACTCAGCTTTTAATGTGCATGCTCAGAATAAGCCAAAGAAAGACATTTTAGGAGCAACCCAGAAAAATGTTATATGTGAGTTATATGTAGCATTAATTTTCATCTCAATATTTAAATTATGTGGTCTGCTACTAAATGTGCCATGTTCTATGTCGTTTATCATGTCTAGATGTAAATATCAGGAAATGAAGACTGAAATTCTGATCTACTGTCTCATATTCATTTTTTAATCTCAAACCCAAAAATCTTCAGTGTGTAGCAAAAAATAAAAAATGAAAATATTGGCCTTGCTGTTTCAATACTTTCAGAGGAGACTGTAATAAAAGTAAATCACATCACACAAATCACTTATATTTCCACCAAAAGATTGCAAAGCCAGTATATATATATATATATATATATATATATATATATATATATATGGTCATTGGGGGAGAATAGTATCATATGTACTGTCACGATATGGAGGTTGGGACAGATGTAAGTGCAGATTACAGCTTTATTAAAGGTGAGATAGGCAGGCAAATCCAAAATGTGAAACATAGGTGTGGTCAAACAGGCAAATGGTCAGGCAAACGGGCATAAATGAGGCAAGGCAAAACACAAAACGAGAAACTAGAAGTAAGATCAAAAAGCTTGAACGAAACACGAGGAACAAAGGCTTGGCACGGTGATAACACTTAATACTTCGCCCTAAACAATGAGACATGAGGGATTTAAAGGGGTGGACACAGGACAGAAATCATAACTGATGCACATGTAGAATGTAAACAAAGTCAATGTCACTGAAAAATCCGGAAGCGTGCGCTCGCCCTCGAGCTTGCGCTTCAGGTTTCAGAGCATGTTGCATGCTCCAGCGCTTTGTGTGAGGGGAAATCGTGACATGTACTAGACTGTAATTATGGATTGAGAACAATCTGTTATTTGTATTTCATGTACTCTACCATTTGCAAGTTAGTCATTTTTGTAAATAAACTATCATTTTATTTTATGTGAAGACAAAGTGAAAAAGGAAATGATCCAATGTGTAGTGGCAGATAGCAAAAAACAAAAAAAAAATGGAAATTTAATACAAATTAGCTTTTATCAGGTTAAAAAAAATGGTCAAAAAGTATAAGTACATTATAAGTGAAACTATCAAAATTATATAATATATCGAATATAAATATTTATACTTTTGTTCCTTTTACAGCAATTTTTAATTCCATTAAAGGACTTTTTATCGGTCTCATACTGTTTCTTTATTATTAAAAATATACAGATCAGTCCATACATACATACATACTTTCTGCATTCGCAAAATCCTGGAGGGACGTGCTTCCGGGTTTCAGTGACATTTACTTTGTTTACTTCTGACACATGTGTTTGGTTGTGATTTCTGTCCTGTCTCCGCCCCTGTATTGTCATTGGTTTTTTCCTGTATGTGTCATTAGTCTCAGCTGTTTTGTGTTTCACCCCTGATTATGTTTAGTATTTAAACCCCTCGTGTCTCATTGTTCGTTGCAAAGTATTATGTGAGTTTAACATGTACCAAGCCTTTGTTCATCGTGTTTTGTTTCATAGTTTTGATCCTGTTCTTGTCCTCTTTTCTCGATTCCTGTTTAGCCTTGTTTATGGCCATTTGTCGATCCGTCCTAACCTCTATTACGAGCTTAATGTGACACACAGGATGTTTTTTCGTTTTCCACAAAATTCTGTGTAAACTGTAGAGATTGTTGTGTGTGAAAATCCCAGAAGATAAGCAGTTTCTGAAATACTCAAACCAGTCCATCTGGCACCAGCAGCCATGTCGTGGTTAATTACATTTTTCATGATTCTGTTTGATGCGAACATTACCTGAAGCTTTTGACCTGTATCTGTATGATTTTTTGCATTGTGTTGCTGCCAAATGATGTTGATTAGATGACTGCATGAATGTGCAGGTATATAGGTGTTCCTAATAAACTGTATATTAATAAGGGGTGAGAATCAGTTTGTGAATGGTGGAGCCAGGAGAATAAGTGATAAGCATGAGCCTGTATCTGTGGGTAATTTAGTAGCAAGTGCTTTGTGATTCGGTAAGTGACAGCAAGGAGATAAAGGGCGGAGCAAAGAGATCGTAAGAGAAAGACATGAGATGAGAGCCACACAGTGAGAGCTAACCTGTTTGCATGTGTAAAAAAGAGAAAAGGTGGAAATAAAATGTTGAAAACACAGCGATGCTGAAAAGTGTGCTGAAAAGCATGTGGGGAAGAAAAAAGAGCATTAATAAACTAAAAGCAACTGCAAGCCTGCCTCCTGTTTCTTCATTACCATCTGAACTGACAAATATCACACATTATAATCATGAGTGCACAAATTAGCAGATATTATTAAAAAACTGAATAATAAACACTGAATAAGTAATACTTTTTCACTACTCATTTATAAACATTTGTTAACTGTCAAATTTCTTTGTTAATATCTCTTAATCTATTAATAATTAATTAATAAAAGTTACTATAAAGTGTTACTGAAATTTGACAACATTTCTGGTTAGTATGATTTTTCTCCTAGCCTTTATGTGGTGATGTGTTCATGATCTGAAACAAAACTAATTGCATTTTAAAACAGTTGTTCTTAAAGTGATGATTCTGATGACTTGTGTAATGTTTAGGGGTATGTACTAGCAATATCCATCCATCCATTTTCCATACCACTTAGCCTACACAGGGTTGTGGGGAAGCCTGGAGCCTATCTCAGGGAACTCAGGGTAAATGGCAGGGGACACCCTGGATGCCAGGTTTCAAAGATGATTCCCTGTACGAGCTGGCATTAGAAGCGTACTTAAATGCGCTCACGCCAGGGAGCCTGCAGCGTTATGGTTGGCTAGCAGTGCTGAACACTCTTGAACAGGTGGTCGAGGAGGCAGAGTTCATGAAGTTAATGCTGAACATCAGCATGCCAGGTTGGTCAGATCATTGCTACACTGCAGTAGACAAAGCAAAAGGTGAGGAGGAGGTGTCAGGCCAGGCAAACATGGACAGCTGGGAGCCCACTGCCTAAAGATGGTGACTGGGAGCAAAGTGGTGATGCGGGGTAAGAGGCAACTCCCCGTCCAGATATGTGTTCATCTTGGGGTTCTATTTCCTCATGGCAACAGGCATTGTCCTTGACATCTGGGGCAACACACTACACTGGTACAAGGAAACCATTTACAGTGCAGAACGGTGGAGCATGGACTGTGGTGACAAACAGCAGTCCGGCAGAGCTACCTCTGTTTCCTGTGGAGGAATTCACTAGCCCTGGAAGAGCTGAACACACAGTGACAGGGTTGGTTGGGGAAACCTGGGAGGTGGGGGGCAATGCCAGAAGATGTAAACCGTGGGGCTCTGTGGGGGACCTTCCTTGAACACGCAGCACTAAGTGGGCTGAGGGAAATGCCAGAGCTCATGGGCAGTGCACCCAAGCAGCAGCACAGATGGCAACGGCGGCAGTGTGTAGCGACAGACATGGTGGCAACCGAGGTGGCAGTGGATATAACGATGGAGGCAGTGCAGGAGCGTGGCAGTGGAGAAACAGTGACTGTGGACACTGCTGATACCCTATGTATGTGTTCACATAGCAAAATTTGTTAGTGCAGCTAGTGGCACTGCAGTTCTGATTTGGTTGAGCTCAATGGACCTGTGCAGTGGCAGTTGGCAAGTGTTGACCTGGTAGATGCAGTTCAAAAATCTTGAGGGCCACGTAGCTTGTTGGATCACTATGCTGCAGGAGTATCAGTTCACCATCCAACACTGAGCCAGGGAATTCCACAACAATGTTGATGCAACAATACTGTCCGGTTGCTGATGTAGAGCTGTTTGTGCACTTCTGTGATGCCTGTCTGGCATAAAAGATCAGAGGCCTGAGTCTTATGCGGTCCTAGACCAGAGTAGTTTAACCACTGCAGGGAGGCTGCTGGAAATTTCAGGCCATTTAGGTCTTCCAGAGGAGCTGCACAGCCACAGAACTTTGAGTCTTAGGTGACGATGGAGATGTGCCTATGGCTGGAGGTCTGGGTCATCTGCAGAACAAGTTTCAACCGGACGCTGACCATGCAACTGTGGCTGCATTAAGGAGCCGCATGAAGGCGGTACATCAGCTGGCCCATCAGAACCAGGGCAATGCCAGCTGTCACCACAATCAAGCTTATGACATGCGGTGCCAGGGGGACACATTGGTGCTGGGTACCCGCGCATGGCTCTACAACCTGTGGTGCAAAAAAGGATGCTGCCGTAAGTTGCAGGTGGACTGTGAAGGGCCAGGTGAGGTGATTGGTGAAATGAGTCCAAGTATGGCATCAGACTGTTGTGGTCCACCAGGACTGGCTCGCCCAATACCAGCCCCGAACGATAGATAATGCAGTGTCTGGGGTCACAGGACCTAGCCAGACTGATGGAAGCTGTGCACCATGGTGGCTCACACGGCCTCCAACTGATTTAAGGGACTATAAATTATATATTATATAAAATATAAATGAGCCATATTGGGAACTGTGTTGCAGTCACTTGGTAGATGGCAGTCACTTTTACTGTTGTAATGTGCTAATCAAAATCAGGTTAATTACCATAAAATAACAAAATTAGATACAGAAATTACCATAAAATAGTCTCTAAAGCCATTTTTCCACTGCACGGTACAGCTCGAACTCGATTTGACTTGTCTTGCTTTACTTTTCTAAGCTTGCTTTTCCACTGCAGTTTAGTGCCGCCTCAACGTGGGTGCCATCTTCCACTCTCCTTTATGCAGGAATAATTTTGTATTATCGAAGCACTGTACAAATACACAGTCAGGCTATATTCCAAATGCCTTTCTTGTTCACTGAACATGGACCCTAATAAGGATCTAAATTAACGGCGTTCTATAACCTACATAGTGCTCTATATGTCTAAATTAGATTCATTTGCGACAGGTATGACTAGGATAATTGCTTGTTTGAAAATCGGTTACAAGCAAGCTTTAAAGATCTAAGACAGAAACCTTTGTTATAATTTTATCTGTAATGGGATAAATTATACATAATTTTCAATTAATAGTATATTACCATACACAAAGTACAACCCCAATTCTGAAAAAGTTGGGACAGTATGGAAAATGCTAATAAAAACAAAGAGGAGTGATTTGTAAATGTACTTTGACTTGTATTTCAACAGAAAACATATAAAGACAAACTTTTTCAGCATGAGGCCAATCTTGTGTAGGGTGCATCCCTTTGTGGCCCCCTAGAGTTGTCAAATTTTCACAATTTTGTTTTTTTCATGCTACGCTCTTCTGTATTAACTTTCGCAGCTAAAAGACTACGTCCTCTATCTAAAAACATATCCAGTTTAGATAGTCATAAGGCCTGTTCACACCGGGGCATTTTTACAGCACTTAAAACGGTCTGTTTAATGCCCCGTGTCTAAATCAATGGCTGTCAACGGGAGTGTTCAGACCCACGTGTTTTATGCGTGCCGTCAAAGTGTAACATTTATTTTTACATTGAGGGGTTCGGGTTATTTTGGATGCGCCGCATTAAAAACTGGTCAACACATGAGATTCATACTTTTTGGTGGCTGGAGTCCAGGTTAGCTGCTTTGGCGTGCCTCGTAGCAGGGACACTAAGGGGTGTGATATGTAGCTGAACGCTCTGACAAAACATCGGTAGAAGTTGGCAAAGCTCAGAAATCACTGTAAATCCTTGACAGTTCATGGAGTGGGCCAATCCACCACCGTCTGCACCTTGCCTTGGTCCATGGTGCCTCGCTCAGGGCTGATGATGTAGCCCATGAATGATATGGTGTGCTGATGGAACTCACACTTCTCTATTTTGACGTACAGCTGATGCTGAAAGAGTCTTTGTAAGACCTGACGTACATGGAGGACATGTTCCTCAGGGCATACGGAGTATATCAAAATGTCGTTGATGTTGGTGATGACACTTCTCCCTAGCAGATCTCTTAGGACGTCATTAATGAAACATTGGAACACTGAGGGGGTACTAGAGAGCCCATAAGGCGTGACCAGGTATTCATACTGGCCAAGGTGGTACTGAAGGCCGTTTTCCACTCATCTCCCTCTCGGATACAGACCAGGTTGTAAGCACTGCAAAGGTCCAGCTTTGTGAAGATGGCTGCTGATCTTAGTTGTTCGAGGGCTGCAAGCACAAGTGGCAGAGGATAGAGATACTTGACAGAACATTGGTTGAGGCCCCAGTAATCTATGCATGGCCTGATGCTGCTTCCCTTCTTCTCCACAAAAAAGAAACCAGCTGAAGCAGTGGCTGTAGAGGGTCTGATGTACCCTTGTTGGAGTACGTCCTGAATATATTCCTCCATGGCTCGCTGTTCTGTCTGTGAGAGTGGATACACCCACCCCCGCGGTGGACTGGTTCTGGGTGGTGGGTGTGGTGTAGTCTGCTTGCTTTCTCCTTGCTGAATACCTCCATGAGGTCATGATACTCGGGTGGAATGTGAACTGGAGAGATTTGGTTAGGACTTCTACTGATGTGGCCCTCAGAGGGATAACAGGAGCTTGAAGACAGTGTGCATGGCAGAAAGGAGACCAGTGTGTGATTTGTTTATCGTCCATGAAATACAAGGATTGTGTAGCTCCAACCATGGGAGACCTAGGATGATGGGATGTCTGGCAGAAACAGTGACACAGAGAACCTTGGTTTCTTTATGGAGTGCGCTGATCTAGAGGGAGAGGGGCTCTGTGCAGTGCGAGATGGACCCTCCCCCGATTGGAGCTCCATCAATGGCTTGAATCTTACGTGGCTGCAGTAAGGGATGAACGGGGATGTTGAACTGGTTCACCATGTTTTGATCAATGAAGTTTCACGCTGCTCCGGAGTCAATCAGTGCTGCGAGAACAGATGACACCCATGAGTATTCAACCATAACTGGTAGAATGAAGGCTTAGTGAAAGAGTAACTGGACTGGACTCACCCTTTGGGCATGGGGTCTGGAGTCCCTGTTCTCCCCGGTGTCCCGACGAGACTCGAGAGGGCCGGATGTGATGGCTCTCTTTTCCACAGTAAAAGCAGCGAAACGCTTGATGGTGCCGCTCGCTCTCTTCCTCACTAAGTCACGCATGCCCCAGCTGTATGGGCTCTCCGGTGGCATATGACACTGTGAAACTCCCCTCACTACGTGCTGGACAGTGGCTCTGAAGAAGTCAATCAAGTCGGATGGCCAGGTCAATTAGTGAGTCGAGGGTGAGTTAATCGTCGCAGCAGGCCAGCTCCATCACCACTTCCTGGTTAAGTCCACTGCGAAACACCATCTTTAGCGCTGGTTCATTTTACTCACTCCTTGCAGCGATGGTCCGGAACTCAAGGGCATATTCTGCAACACGTTGTGAGCCTTGAGAAATAGTCAGGAGCTCCTTTCCTGTTTCCTTGCCGTTGGGAGTGTGATTGAAGACAAGCCAGAATAGTCCCATAAACTGTTCATAAGAGGAGGTGGGCTTTAGGTGGGCCTTGCTTCTAGACTGCCGTTACCCAGGTGAGAGCGCTGCCGGTACCCAGGTGAGAGCGCTGCCGGTACCCAGGTGAGAGTGCTGCTGGTAAAGAGATCCGTAAATTAGATAACCTTATGTGCTTCCAGCATGCCTGTATAGCTGGTGAAGAACAAGTAGCATTGCAGGAGAAAACCCTTAAATCGTGTGGGATGCCCTGCATACTTCTCTGGTGCTGGTATCGGAGGAAATGGGGTATAAGTTGGCATGACGACCGGCGTGCTTTGGGAAAGATGGGTAACCTGCCCAGTCAGATAGTTGTTGGTGGTGTTCGCCCATGAGCCATCTGTGGGCGTCAACGGCTTGTCGCCACTCTGGTATACCTGCTGCTTCCATATCCATATAGGGCGAAGTATTCTGTCACGTAAAGGAGGTGTGGACAGAAGCAAGTGCAGATTAGGTAGTTTAATACAAAAACAAGTCCAAATAGTAATGCAAAAATCCACAACTTTAAATAGGCAGAGGTCAGGCAATCAGGCAAACAGACAAAACAAGGTTAGGCAGAGAAACGAGGTCATAAACGAGAGCAAAGTCAAAACCAGGAAAACAAACACGATGTCAAGCTTGGTATCGACAGAGAACAGGTCAACCGAGCGTATACTTTGCAAATACATAGTGTTCAAAAAGTCTCTTATATAGCGTGGAGTGAGTTAGTTTGAGATTGGCAACAGGTATGTGTGATTAGAACTCCGGGGAAGGTGAACATGAGTGTGTGTGGGGCGGAAGTGTAGTCGTCTTCAGCCATGTTTATAGTTGGTGGTGCATTCTGGGAAATTCGCAGGGTTTCTGTGATATGACAATGGCTGCAAATGCTGGCTGAATTCTGAATCTTCACACGAGCATATAGGCTACTCATACTATATATATCATATAAACATGTAGCAAAAATAGTAAGAGTTGTATGATAGTATGTGATTTTGATTTCAGCCACTGTTTTGCTTCCTTCTTCTCAGTGACAAGCAACTGTCAGACACGGGAAGATGTGCAGCGTCACAGCTTGTGTACTGGGGTATTTCTGCATGTCACTAAGTGCCATCTACTGTCAGGGAGTAAATTTGCACTTTCATTCAACAAGTCACAATGCGTGGGTGTGAACACAAAAAAATGTGCAGAAAAACCGACTGTTTAATGCACTGAAATAAACTTCTTTAACAGGCTTTAGGTTTTAAGAACAGTACACTAGTATATCAGGGGATGTGTCTGTTTGGCATCGGTCTTGTGTGCTGTGTATAATTGATTTAATTTATTAATATTTCTCATTTTTATGTACATCATAGTTCAAAGGTTGACAATCCTGACTTACATACAGGTAAAATTAATAATAATAATAAAAAAATGTTCTAGAATTTCTATGCAGCCTCCCGGCGCCATCTGGAGGCCCCCAGTTTGAGAGCCACTGCTCCAAGTTATAAATAACATGGTATTTTCATATCAGATTTTCCCCCCTTCTTTTTGCTAACTATTAACTGTTATACACTCATTGTCAACTTTAATAGGGACAGCTGTACACCGGTACACCTCATGTATGCAGTTATCTAATCAGCCAATCATGTGGCAGTAGCACAATGCATAAAATCATGCAGATATAGGTGAAGCTATAAGAGCTTCAGTTAATGTTCACATTAAACATCAGAATGGGGAAATGTGTGATCTCTGTGACTTTAACCATGGAATGGTCAACACAACCATGGTCTCTAAAGATTTCACAGAATGGTGTAAAAACAAAAAACATTGTGTGAGCGACAGTTCTGTGGGTGGGAACGCTTTGTTGATAAGAGAGGTCAGAGGAAAATTGACAGATCTACCAGGAAGGATATAGTAACTCATATAATCACTCTTTACAACTGTGGTGAGCAGAAAAGTGCACAAAACATTGAACCTTGAGGCGGATGGGCTACAACGGCAAAGGACCACATTGAGTTCCACTCTTGTCAGCCAAGAACAGGAATCATAGGCTATCATGGGCACAGGCTCACCCAAACTGGACAGTTGAAGATTAGAGAAAAAAAAATCACCTGGTCTTAATCAAAGGCTGATTAGAAAAGCATATAACAATAATGCTTTTCCAGAATCTCACTATTATTCTTAGGTCATTTTATTCATTTTCTCATTTTTACAGTTATTTCTACAACTGCAGAAATAGTCCAAAAATGTCTATGCATACATGACATGGGGATGCACTAAATAGCATAATAGAATCCTCTCAGGTCTTTTATTCAACCTGCAGACCATCAGTCATAGAAAATGCTTAAATCCGGTTGCATTAACCTGTTGACTAACCATGACTTTTTTTAGCAGAGACATTTTAGCCAAGAAGCCAAACCTTATGGACAGATGACATTTTATGACATTTCTGGCAGCAGGTGTACCTGAAGGAATCCTATTATGGAAGAGAAATGTTTCCTGCTTCTCACTTTCATTCATTTTTGTGTGTGTGTGTGTGTGTGTGTGTGTGTGTGTGTGTGTGTGTGTGTGTGTACAATTCCGTCATAGAGATGCAGGAAGTGAGCTAAGTTTTGAAGAAAAGGCCAGAATATAATTTACACACACTCTCTCTATCTCTCTCTCTTTGTTTTTTCTTCTGCACTGTAACATTTACTATAACACAGGCCAATTGCACAATAGATATTCAACAATATTCATCATTGTATTTAAAATATGTTCCAAAATTTAAACAGTATTAACGACCATAACATCCCAAACTTGACTTTATGTATCTCAATCATGCACCTACCTCTGGTTTTACTGGATATCCTTCTACCTTGGTATCTGTTGTCCACATAAACAAGCCTTCACTGCTCAGGCTGCTTCATGTTCAATGTATATCCTCCCACCTAATGTACTAATTACCTGATATAATTCATAACATACTGCAATTAAGACTAGTATAAATATAATGATATAATGACTCTCTCTCTCTCTCTCTCTCTCTCTCTCTCTCTCTCTCTCTCTCATAAAATCAGTAGGGTCTTGAGAGTCTGCATTTCTGTTACCTGTGCTTTAATTTAGTTGAATGATGGCTTTTTTGTGTAGCTTAGTTAGACTACAAAAATCAATTATCCAGTCCCCCCACTTTCCCCACTTTGCATCACAGCTGCTATAGCTCCTGTTGTCAGTCTAGGCCCCAGTTTTTCATTTTGTGTACTTATTCTTTGTTGTTCCCCAATTCTTACTGTTTCAAAATTTGACCATTGCATGCTTGCCTGATTTGTCAATTATCATCAATCCATGTGTTAATTACTGTTCACTGTGACCAAATAATTACTGGATCTATATGAATGAATTTTCAATATAGATTTCAGTGTGCTGCTTCCTGTCATATGTCATGTCATATTATATCTATGTGAACTTCATGCAACACACCAGTTGTAATGACACTGAATCATATGCAAGACTTCTAGGACAGTACAAGTATTAAATTAGATTATAAGGGAACATTTACTAACATGGGGCTAGTTCTGTTGTGTTAGTCACATTAGTCCCCATGCTTGTTTGCAAAACCACTGGCATATCCAGCATTTGCTATTTAAAAAGATCCATGAGGTGGTCTTACCTGCAGAGCTCCAGCCGGAGGTCAACGTGGCGACCTCCTCCCCAGAGCTCCAACCTGAGACCCACAAGGCGGTCTCATTCCCAGAGCTCCAGCATGAGACCCATGAGGCATTCTCATTCCCAGAGCTCCAGCATGTGACCCACAAGGCGGTCTCATCCCCAGAGCTCCAACATGAGACCCACGAGGCGGTCTCATCCCCAGAGCTCCAGCAGGAGACCCACGAGGCGGTCTCATCTCCAGAGCTCCAGTATAAAGTCAAGTTCCTGCTAGAGGTCAACTAGGTGACCTGCCAAGCCATGTTCTTGTCCGAGGTCAAAGAGACGGCCTCCCAAGCCAAGTTCCTGTCCGAGGTTGAAGAAACAACCTCTCAAGCCAAGTTCCTGTCCGAGGTCAAAGAGACGACCTCTCAAGCCAAGTTCCTGTCCAAGGTCGAAGAAACGATCTCTCAAGCCAAGTTCCTGTCCGAGGTCGAAGAGACGACCTCTCAAGCCAAGTGCCTGTCCGAGGTCGAAGAGACGACCTCTCAAGCCAAGTTCATGTCAGAGGTTGAAGAGACGGCCTCCCAAGCCAAATTTCTGTCCGTGGTCGAAGAGACGACCTCTCACGCCAAGTTCCTGTCTGAGGTTGAAGAGACGGCCCCACAAGACACATTCCTGTCTGAGGTTGACGAGGCAACCTCCCACGCCAAGTTCCAGTCTGAGATCAACGATGTGACCTTCCACACCAAGTTCCAGTCTGAGATCGACGATGTGACCTTCCATGCCAAGTTCCAGTGTGAGATGGATGAGGCGACCTCCCAGAGCAAGTTAAAGTCCAAGGTCGCGGACAAGGACAAACAAGTTATGCTCACTCCTAAGTCTGTTGACACGACCCACAAGTTCTCCTCATGCCTGAAACCGATGTCACGACCTGGTTCTGCTCACGCCTGAAGCCGACATCACGACCAACCAGGTTCTGCTCACGCCTGACACTGATGTCACGTCCTACCAGGTTCTGCCCATGCCTGAAGCGGACATTACAACCAACCAAGTTATGCTCATGCTCGAGACTGATGACCCCGGTGAACCAGTCCCAGCCTTATGTCTGCTCCTCGGCTTCTCAAGGAACCTGCTACTTGTCGGACAATGCCTGCATTGGAACCTGAGGGGCTGTGAAAACATTTTGCCCAAAGGGTCAGGACCACCAGGGGATGGAGTGCATTTTGGGGGGGTGGGGGGTGGGGGGGGGGGTCATATCACAGCAAACCAGTGACTACATTTCCCATCCTGCACTGCAGCCTACAAACATGGCCGCCATGGACTGCAACTCCCAGAACACTCTCATTCATTCTAATCATGCACACCTGCATCAAATTCACAGCACTCACAACCACTGTATAAAGAAACTGCTTGAACACAATGGTTTTGTGAAGTATTGAGTGTTATCAACATACCAAGCGTTTGTACCCGTTTCCTCATTTTCTTTCATGTTTATTGATTTTGCTTCTTGTTCCTCGTTCTAGATTCTTGCCTTGCCTAGTTTCATGCCTGTTTACAGATCACCTGACCCATTGCCTCTTTCTTGACCATGTTATTGTCTCATGATTTGGATTTGTCTGCCTGCCTCTCTTTAATAAAAGCTCTTATCTGCACTTGCATCAGTCCTAACCTTCATTACATTAATAACGTGACAGGTAAATATATCATGCTATCATACCTAATTACCTAATTAGACAACATTTTACTTAGAAATTTTAGGTATACATTTAAAATGGAATTTAAGCAGTGAAAAACGTATTTGTAATAAAAAAATTTTTTAAATGAAATTGTATTTCTCACATTGGTGGTTACTGACAAAAAAAAAAGTCTAGTGGCTTGTTCCCTACTTACTGTATGTTACAGTATTTGCTAGGTTACATTGGGGTGATATCCACTTTGCTGTGCAGGCACACATGATTGCTTTGCTAATGGATGATAATAATAATGGAAAATAATGGATATTTATTAGCTGCTCTAAGCAATGTTGGCTACCTTGATCACATCTACATTTTGTCACTGATGTAAGGGAGATCCAAAGATTCTCCCTCCAAAAACATGGCCAATGTTCTAAGTTAAGCACGACTGGTCTTAGTCTTTTCTCTGTCATTCTTTGTCTGTTTATTTTCCAGTCCAGTCAATTTTATCTCTCAAGCCATTTTAGTCACTTCTTCCTTTTCTTCAAAGATGTGCTCAATCCATATTTAAATCTCCAAGGTCACAGAAGCCACACAAGTGTTGCAATCTTAGACAGTAGTTGAAGGTGGACTCTAAAACTGCCAATCTATGATCTGCTTTAAGCACTCCACTTCGAAAGCTCAAACACAAACATGGAAAATTTACCACCCAAGAGAACTCAGTAACACTGCTGATCTAGATAGATAGATCAATAGAGAGAAACTTTGTCATTCTGCTAACATACAAAAGTATAAAACGATGCACTAGTAAAGACAGAAATATCCACAAGAAACTGCACACACTGACCTCTCTCAAGACCTATTATCAAGATGTAGAGGTGGCTTTGGCTATTTTTTGTGCACTGCCTTGGTATTGTCAGGCAATTCCAATTTATCATCCACATGCATTTCTGTATAAACCTGGTAGGTCTATGTCTCCATTCAGCTTAGATTGCTGGTGTTTTTATGAATGCAAGTGAAAAAGGATATTTTAAGTTGGCCTTGGTGGGCAAGCACCAGAAAGACAAAGGAAGTAGAGAGAGTTATAAAAGTTGGAGGCACGGGCATTAAAGAGTTAATTGCCGTGCATTTTAAGAAGCTTCAATAAAGTCCCTTGATTTGACCTTTAAATGAAGAGGGAGGAGAAGAAACCTACAATTTATCCACTCCATCGATGAACAGGAGCCAACACAATACCTAACAGGGCCCGTGTGCTGCACATAATATGTTCAACACTGTGGTCTGCCAGTCAGATAAAATATTATCTATAGTATACAGATTCATCCACTAAGCACAGGTTGTATTGCATTGAAAACACAATACTTACATTGCTATATGTTATGTACAAATGGAAATGTATTACTGCGATGTGTTGGCACCCCATCCAGGGTGTCCCCTGCCTTGTGCCCCGAGTCCCCTGGGATAGGCTCCAGGCTCCCTGCGACCCTGTGTAGAACAAGCAGTATAAAAAATGGATGGGTGGATGGAAATATACTATTCAACAACTAGCAGGGATTTCTTCCTCTTGCCTCTTCCTACTATTATAATTTTTAAACTAAATATTAATCTGCTCCAACATGGAAGCCATCAGTATGCTTGACCTGATTTTTAGAGACATACAGTATTACACCCAATTACAGAAACACTTTACTTTCTATTTTTCTCAATAATACTCCCTGACCTCTTTAACTACACCAACCCCTCCCATATCTTCATCACTTATCACACCCCCACATCATTCCTCCGTTGTCACATAAAAATATCACTTATTCACATATTGACTATGCTGGCACACCATGACCCATTTCTTCTCTCTTTACACACTTCTTCAATTAATCTACTCTGCTCTCTTTGCTCCAGCACGGTCCTTTCCACTTGCTCTCTGGATATGAAATAATCTACCCAGAAAAAGAACAGCAAACAATTAAGTATGAAAAAAAAAAACCTCCACAAAATAATTGCTCCAGAAAGGTAGACTGTAAGCTTCTGCTATTCATTCAGAATTATTTGATGCTGTTAGAGAAAAATAAGAATAATAATGAAATACTATGTTTTCATATGTGTGTGTGTATGTGTGTGTAGTAATGAGTTAACATGTGTTTCATTTACAATACTGTTCCAGATCATCATTACTTACTAGTCTCATTTATAGCCCAGTGTACAAATTGGCACATACTGGCACATTTAAAGGTTGAAGGAGAGCTCGCATTGTGCTCCTCACTGTGTCTACCTTCAGGAGAATCCAGTTCCCAGATATTCATCCCACCTGAATACTCTCAGTTCAAAGAGGTTTTCAGCTAAAACAAAGCTAGCAATCTCCAACTGCACTGCCCCTATAACTGTGCAAATGATGGCTGGGACCATGCTCCCTCACAGCCACAAATATACCCACTCTCTGTGACCAAAAACAAATCTATGGAAGAATTGCGTATATCCAGGAGGCACTTCAGCAAGGGTACATCCACCACTCCACATCACCTGCTTCTGCTGGCTTCTTCTTTGGGGGCAGACTCTGACCATGCTTAGAATACAAAGGTCTGGAAGACAGTCTTTAGCCCCACCTCTGGCCACTTTGAGTACTGAATCATCCCATATGGGCTTTCTTGTTTACCTTCAGTGTTCCAGTGCCTGATCAATGTGGGACATGCTCAGGAGGTTTGTCATAGCTTATATCAATGACATCTTAATTTATTCACCTTCACAGGAATCCCACATTGACCAAGCAAGTCCTCACCTGCCTTCTACAACATCAGCTATATGTAAATGTGGTGAAATCCGAATTCCATGTGTCTAAGATCTCCTTCTTAGGATACGTCATTAGCCCCGAGAGGGTCACAATGTACCAAAGTAATGTGTCAAAGAGACAACACAGTTAAAGAGTTACAGAGGTTTCTAGGCTTTGCAGATGTCTGTAGGAGGTTCATTGAGGCTTTAGCTCCATAGCAATGCCCCTCATGTCACTATTGAAGAAGGAACCCAAGTGCCTCAGATAGAAACAAGCCACTGAGGAGGCTTTTGAAAATCTGACAAAAGTCTTGATCACCGCTCCCATCCTAATGCAGTCAAACTGGCACTAGAGGAATGGCATCTGGTTGCAGGGAGTGGCACACCCATTTATCATCTTTATTGAACACAAAACACTAGAGTACCTCAAGACAGCCAAACAGCTGAATCCTTGTGAAGCCAGGTGGGCTCTGTGCTTCGCTTTCTTCCGGTACAAATAGTCATATCGACCTGGATCACCAAGGCCAACTCCCTGTGATGAATCTACCCACACTATCACTTGTTGACTGGTTCTATAAATCCCTGCACCTTATTTCACTGCCTAGCTTGCCCACTGCCTTTGAAATGTCGAGCTCATGTTCAGGCATGTATTTCGATACTTCGCCATCCCTGAGGACATTGTGAGTGACAGGGGCATTGTCATGTCAGCATCAGATCCGGCAATGTATTCCAATTCCCCGAACACTTTGCAGCATATAAACATGGCCACCATGGACTCTGTTTCCCAGCACCCACCAGAATTCTCAAGTTCACAGTCAACTGATTACTGATTGCACACACCTTGTACCACACACTACTTTCACACAGCAAACATTCACTCACCACAAAGTAATGCTCAACATATATTTGCCTAACTTACCAAGCCTTGTTCATTTCTGACATTATTCTGGTTTTGACCTTGTCTGTTCATAGTTTTTACAAATCTGATTTTTCCAGGCTATGTAGGTTGTTGATCAGTTGTCGCTGTCTATGCCACCTGACAGCACCAATATGCAAAAAAAGACAGCAGTAAAAGACGACAGTTAGAGACTGCTGCAAGCCATCAAACAGAATGAGAGTTGCTTAAAAAAAAAAAAACTAATTTCACTGTGTGGGCATAGGGACCAAAAAGGTAGTAGAAAATATATTAAATGGTTACAAAATCTCGAAGGTGAAGTGTCGCGTTTGCCAAACAAATATGAAATTGCAGAAGACATCATCATGCAATGAATACCAAAGGTAGGTTTGATAATCCAAGACAGTGATCTACTTTTAACCTGTTTTAACTGTAATGTCAACTAAGGCATTACAGAGAATTACTGCCTAAGCTGCTGAGGGTTGGTATTGGTAGGACAGTGTACACTGAAAAAAATGGAATATGTGGTTGGTCAGATTTAAGAAAAAAATATTACATATAGTTTATATTAAAAAAAAAGTAAGTTTCTCATCAAAATGTGATTTCATTTCTTATAATAAACTTATTTTAAACAAGTTTATAGGTACTGGATTGAATAATAGTGCACCGCACGTAATTAATTCATGTAGTATTAATGTCAACCAATTACATTAAGAAATCTCATGAGGATGTTGCCGCTGATGGGAATAAAGGATAAAATAGTGCATGGGTAATGTGCCTGTTGCAAAATGCCAGTGATAAATCAGACAGATGTATCCAAGGTCTAAGCTATGACAGGTTGACGTGAATCTTTTGCAGAAAAGCCTTAAAAAGATACAGAAGAATGAAAGGACAGCTAACGGGTGGAAGAGGAGTTTGCTGTTATAGATAAAAGCGAATTCGGTCATAAAAGAAAGCTAGGATGTGCCAGCAATTCATTAAAGCCTCTATATTCTACATTGGAAGATTTCTGCTCATCAGTAAAAATGATTTTGGTATTACTTTAAGAAATATGTATTAGGGGTTGTTTGAGGTCCTGTTCTTTGCTCAGTAAAGACCTCAATTAACCCCTAATACTTTACAGTGGTGCTTGAAGGTTTGTGAACCCTTTAGAATTTTCTATATCTCTGCATAAATATGATCTAAAACATCATCAGATTTTCATACAAGTCCTAAAAGTAGACAAAACCAAATGAAACAAATGAGACAAAAATATTAAACTCGGTCATTTATTTATTATGGAAAACGATCACCCCTCCCCAACTCATTTAGCACTGGAGCTCCACTGGGCTGTGTGTTAAGCCCCCTCCTCTATGGTCTGTACACCTATGTACATCCACATTTCTGAAGATCTCACATGGTCAACAAACACTATCTCCCTAGTTTAAAAAAAACAGTGGCTTTACTTTTTAAGAACAATCAGTAGAGCCAGAACATCTGCTGATGGCTTTTTAACGCTGTGTTATATGGCAACTGCTCTGTGGCTGACAAGAAGGCTTTACAAAGAGTAAAAAGAGTCAAAGAGTTCTCCCACCTCCCAAAAACAGGAGGTGGAATGGTAATTTTAATTGCCTCTAGGTGTAAAGGAGTGTACAAATCTTTGTGTGGACAATGGAACAGCATCTCATCCAGGGTGCATTCCCACCTTGTGCTCAATGTTCCTGGGATAGACTCCAGATCCAGAGTGACTCTGACCAGGATAAAGCAGTTAAATAAGATGAATGAATAATGTTTTTGTATGTATTCCCTGAACTGTATCTTCTGCCAGCCAGCTTCTATGGCTTCATTAGTACTCAAAGAATTTCCTTTGTCATAATTATATCTTGTATTGTTTAATAAACAATTTATGCTTGACAGGGGAGGAAACAGTTTTTATTTGTAGTCTTTCACAGACAGTTTCTGCAGTTGCTCCTCAGGGCTGGGTAAATATTGTGTGTACATAGATAAGTCTTGATTAATGATTGATACAGGACCTGGCAAATTTAAGCAAAGCCATTTCAAATCAATCTGGATTTTATGAGCTCACCTTTTAGAGCGCCCCCAGCTGACTGAACATGTGCCAGAGATGTACCAGATAAATGTTTAGGTTCATTGCACCACATATGTGTTACTGCTGCTCTCTACTGGAAGTGTTCTAATAAAACATTCATTATCAATGTTAAGACTACAATAAATGAGATGTCTTAATGATGACTAAATATTTTAAGTTTATGTAGTTTTAATCATACTAATCTTTTTGTAGTGGTGGCACATATGTCTTAATGTATGTCATATTAGAACACATGGACTGATGAAAACACGACTAACAAGGTCTGCCAGCTATGACCAACCTAAGTAAAAGAAATTATTGTAGTAATAAATATTAGCAAAGAGGGGAATCATTTGTTTTATGCTGGTTATGCTTGAAAATGGGAAAATAGAATGTAAAACTTTGTTGGCTATCCAAAAATAGCTTAAAAGGCTTCCAGTTCAGTTTTTACACTTTTAAATTCATAACATACACTACATGGCCAAATGTTTGTGGACACCTGACCATAACACAATCAGCTGGGGGTGCTCCAAAAGCTCGTAAAATCCAGATTTATTTGAAATAGCTTTGCTTAATTTTGTCAGGTCTTGTTAATACAAACAAAGCTGTATCAATCATTACTCAAGGCTATCATATATCATTCCAGATTTAGTCCACCCCTTTGCTGTTATAATAACCACTCTTCTGGGAAGGCTTTGTGGGAATGTGCCCATTCAGCCATAAGAGCAGTAGTGAGGTCAAACATTGATTTTAGGCAAGGAGGCCTGGCACATAGTCTGCATTTTAATTCTTCCCAAAGGTATTTACTGGGGTTGAGATCAGGACTCTGTGCTGGCCATTCGAGTTCTTCCACTACATCCTTGTCAAACCGTGCCTTCAAGGATAATAAAACAGAGCCACATTTTTTACACTGGGGTAATTCCATCTCAAGTGGTCCAATACAGGTTGCTTGACCATTCTTAATTTTTCTTAAAATATTTTGAGTGATTACGTCTATGTATTGTCATCGCAAAACCACCATTTTTTTTAAAAAACTTGGTTTAACTATAATGACCATCTTTGTATCGTGACACACAACAAATTTTGATATACAGAAGCCTCAATATCTCGAGGTTCAGGAACCGAGGATCCTCAGGATCAGGTCCTAGTTATTGGAACAAAAATTGATCTCTAGAGTACACTACAAGGTACATGTACATATATAAACATTCTGCACATTCTTGTTCTTTAGACTGAGAACTTAAGTCCAATTGTAATGCTCAAGATTGCTCACAGTTCCACATTTAGGGTCAATTTATAATGGGAAAGGTTTGAGTCTCAGTCTTAATTTATTATAGGGTACCCAAGTAAGTACAGTGTGCATGCAGAACATTTCAGGTTTCAGACCTCTCATATTTTTTTATGGGGTCAAACGTTCTCAAATAAGTCCTCTGTAGTAGCATCCTGCTGTAAAAAATTGAGTTTGAGATTCCACTGGTTACAGAGCTAGCCCTAGTAGAAATCTAGGGAAAAGACTACTTTACTCATACATTTTGAGAAATGAACAGATGTAATAGAAGCATAACAAATAATTAACATGAACAGTATATAGTAATTATGTTTATATTATAATTTATGCTTATCAATGAGTCTAAAATGTTACTACATTTGATATTGGCAACAGTGACGCATGATCTATCACAAGGTTCTTCAAATCTTGGTATGTTTGATTATGTTTATGTATGTTTGACGGGAGGGGGTGCACCACATGATAGGGGAGGCTGGGGGGGGGGGGGGGGGCTTTAGTTACAAAAGGTTGAGAACCTCTGCTCTATATAATAGATTTTTTTTAGAACCTAAACTAAAAATAACCTTGTGTTCGCCTGTAATTACCCCATAACATCCAGTGAATCCATCAAATATAATGTAGAGGGGCAAGGTGGGGCAGAAGGTAACACTAACAGCCCCAGGGTTTAATCCTGAGCTCGGGTTACTATCTGTGTGGGATTTTGCATGTTCTCCCTGTGTTCGTGTAGACTTCCTCTGGGTTCTCTGGTTTTCTCCCACTGTCCAAAAACATGCAGGTAGGCAGATTACGCTAGAAAGCCCCTAAGTATATGATTCACACACATTTACACAAAAACATCCAGGAATTCCAGTGTGCCCAGCGTTCATGGGATAGTATCTATCCATCGAGACCCTGCTCGGGATAAAGCGGTTACTCAAGAAGAATGAACGAAAAATGTCACTGGGTATAGCGACATGTCATCGTGTTTCCTGTAGATGGCGCCAAAGTTTGAAACAGCACCTTTTAGAACACCGGAAATAGGGAGTTTGTTTGAAAGTCTGCGCAAGCGCAGTTGAGACCAGCACAGCCGTTGCTAGGATCAAGAGGCAGATTAATTGTTGTGTTATTGTTGGGAGTTATAACGTGTATAATATTTACCATAATAGACTGCATTCGAAATGGCAAACCGAAACCTTAAGCATGTCAACATTCAGAACAGTTCTCCATCTCCGAAGCCTCAAAATTCGAGTCGCAACACGGACTCTCCGTCCACAGAGCGCGGGCAGAAGATGGAGGGAGCGACGCCATCGCCGAAAGTCACAAGCCCGCAACCAGAAGCAGAAGGCAGCAGCGAGCCTCGGGAAATGACTTTGGACCTGAAGAGTTTTAGGAAACCGGGAGAGAAAACATTTACACAGAGGTGCAGACTGTTTGTCGGCAATCTTCCTACTGACATTACAGAGGAAGACTTCAGAAAGCTGTTCGCCAAATATGGCGAGGCGAATGAAGTGTTCATCAACCGAGACAGAGGATTCGGATTCATCCGACTGGTAAGCACATGGCCGTCTCTCTAAACGACATAGCTAGCTCTGTTTGCTTTGGAAATTCAATTCGGACAATCTGCAGAAAAACACATTAGACTTTACCTTTACATAAGTTAAAAACAAAAAACAGAACAACAAAGAAAAACAACAACAAACAAACACCTATGTACTCTAATGTAGTCAGGTTACCTAGCTGATGTGATGTGGGCAGCTAGCTAACATTTCCAGTTAACTTGTTTTTTTTTTCGCCCTTAGTTTTGGCTACAGAAGTTAGTTTAGTTGAATTAGAAATAATCTGCAGGTTAGCTTGCTCTGCAGAAGCTCACAAACATTACTGGAGGAAGTAGACGGACAGGTTCACCTGCTAATTTATAACCAGACGAGTTAAAGCAGTTTACTAACTCTATACACACCTATATCATTGCATGCGCATATATATATATATATATATATATATATATATATATATATATATATATATATAAATAAGTAATACGACATATAGGCTGTACATTGTTAATGAAACATTATTAAAGCAGGCCCTTTTTTTTTTTTAAACAACAGGGGTATCTTTTTAACAAGGTTGGGTTTATTGGTTTGGCGGCCCTATGCAAAATGTTGGAATGGGGCCCTCATTTCAGTGTTTTAACATCTATATTAAATTTCAGCGCATGTTATTTAGCATTAATAGCAATAATCAGGGGTGAATTGGGACCAAAAAGTGGCCCTGGATTTTCTGGCCCTCAGCAGACCACCACACCACATCATATAATATCGTATGATAGCACAGCAGATAAATATAATGAGTGATTAAGTTTATAGACAATTGTTTCCTGCTCTGAAGTCATTCCTTCTTATTGGTCTTGGAATGCAAGTTTTAATGTACAGTATTGAAATTGACACCTGGAGATAGTACGTGTGAGAGACAATACAAAACCTTCCAAAAGTACCGTGGTCCAATCCTTGATGTCTTCTAGCTAGTTATGGTCATAGTTTTTCCAAGAACAGTACCGTAGATAGAGCTTAGTTATCATCGTCAGGCCGTACTGTATTATGAGATCGTTCTGCCGTGTTGAGGGTCGGTTGTATCTGTGAACATGTTCATAGTATGTGAACAAACATCTTGAGAGTCTAAAAAAGAGTTTATTGTGGTTTTTATAACTTGTTTTAAAGTGAATTTAAAGTAGAAAGGGTTGGATAGCAACAAACAGCATATGGATAAAATTAGTCTCTAATTTCAACTTGCGCGATGCCCATGTACAGTTAACAAATTAATTACAGATGTACACGAAGCCAAAAAGTGGTAATATAGTAATTAACCAATCTGTTCAGCAGTGTTCGTTACACTGCTTTCATTGTTCTCCATAGTAAATTGTTGCCCTACTGTGCAATCGACATTTAAAATAAGCATACATGTTTAAGCATATATTTAAGCATTAAATATACATATTTATTTACTTGACCTTTTCCAGCTAATAAAACAGAAAAAAAAATCATTTGTAATATGCCTGTACACCTACTCATTCATGCAATTATTAAATCAGCCAATTGTGTGGCAGCAGTGCAATGCATAAAATCATGCAGATACAGGCAAACAGCTTCGGGTAAAGTCACATCAACCATCAGGACGGGGGAAATTTGTTCTCAGTGATTTTGAACATGGCATGATTGATGAGTATTTCTATAATTGCTGATCTCCTGGGATTTTGTCACAAAAGAGTCTTGAGAATTTACTCAGAATGGTGAACTAAAGAAAAAATATCCAGTGAGCGGCAGTTCTCCAGACAAACACCTTGTTGATGAGAGAGGTTAACAGAGAATGGTCAGACTGGGTCGAGCTGACACGAAGGCTACAGTAACTCAGATAACCAATCTGTACAATTGTGGTGAACAGAAAAGCATCTAAGCATGCACAACATGTTGAATCTTGAGGTTGGGTTACAACAGCAGAAGACCATGTCAGGTTCCACTTCTGTCATCCAGAAACAGAAAGCTGAGGCTGCAGTGGACACAGCCTCACCAGAACTGGACAGTTGAAGACTGGAAGAATGTAGCCTGGTCTGATGAATCTTGATTTCTGTTGAGGCACACAGATGGTAGGGTCAGAATTTGCTGTCAACAGCATGACTCCATGGACCCAACTTGCCTTGTGTCAACAGTCCAGGCTGGTGGAGGTGGTGTAATGGTGTGGGGAATGATTTCTTGGTACACGTTGTACCTGTCAATACCAATCAATCACCGCAGCCTATTTGAGTATTGTTGTGCATTCCATGGCCATGTACCCATTTTCTTATGGTTAGTTCCTGCATGATTATGCACCATGTCACAAAGCAAAAGCCGTCTCAAACTGGTTTCATGAACATGACAATGACTTCAGTGGTCTTCCTAGTCACCGGGTCTGAATCCAATAGAACACCTTCGAGATGTGGTAGAGCGGGAGAGTCGAATCATGAATGTGCACCTGAAAAATGTGCAGGAATTGCATGATGCAGTCAAATCAGCATGGACCAGAATCTCTAAGGAAAGCTTCCAGCATCTAGTGGAATCCCTGCCATGAAGTTTTGATGGTGTTTGAGAGCAAAGCGAGGCACTACCCAGTATTAGCATAGTGTTCCTAATAAAGTGCTTGAGTGTACATTTTGGTTTATGGGTACATTTTTACAGAGCCAGTCATCACAGGCTGTATGAAGTTGTGTATTCCTGTAATATCCAATGAACTGTGGAGAACAGTTCTCTTAAGTTACCTCTGAAACTTTTGTTTCCCCGGGTTTTACAGTTTATTATTGGTGTTCTATACATGTCTGTCATGAGTTTATAACAGAAGCTTCTGAACAGCTTCTTAACAGAAGCAGAATGACTTGAACACTCGGTTTGTTGAAAACTCTTCGACGAGCTAGGCACATGTTGATAATTTTGCACTTTGCAAACTTCTTTTATGTTTGAAACCTTTGACCAGTGTTCAGTGGTTAAGGAATGATCTAAAACAGTGAACTATAGTCAACAAGTGTATTGATTAGCATCATGGTTTGATAAATATAATCCATCAGGTAGATTGTTATTAGAATTGAATTGCCACATCTATCACCACTGCGGTTTGGATTGTTACAGGTGCATCTTTTTTTGCATTTTAGCTTGTTTCTTATAAGGTCAAGCCATGCTTTGATTAATCAAGTGCTGAAAGATTATAATACTAATAAGGGAATTATAATAATTATATATAATTATACATGTTATAATATAACTAACTATAATATTAATAAGGGAATTTCCCCAGTGTGGGATCAATAAAGTTCATCTTATCTTATTTGCTTTAGAGTAATCTAAACATACAGACATAAACATCTATAACACTAACTGTGCTGTTTTAAGGGAAATGCATCATGAAAGTCATATCATTGATCTCATCTGTCTAGCTTGTTGCTAGTTTATTATCTCTTGGTGCTCAGTCAGCGTAAACAAAAAACAGGCTTTCATGGAGATGTTCATATGTTTTCCCATTTTGTAGCTTGGACAAACGGTATAATTCCGAGCTCTGACTTCCCACTGCTACGTTGAGCTGAACGCAGCATTTTTTCTGCCGTTACACCTCATTTGCTTTCATGAAAATCACGTTCTCTACCTGAGACAGCATTGGGAGTCCACTTAGGGGTCAGTGCTTGTTCTCATGGATCGGGCTGTTCTGGTATAGCCTAGTCAAACTGTATTTTGGCATTTCCATCTTTCAAGTATCCCCAATACTCCTGCACAGTGCCACCACGATGTTGTTCAGTAAAAATTAAGTTAAAGTTTTATCTGCTTTTACGTTATTCAAATTAGGGCTGCAACTAACAATTATTTTGATAATCGATTAGTTTGTCAATTATTTCTTCAATTAATCAATTACTTGGAGTGAAAGGCCAATTTTTTGTTTTCTGTATTTTTTTTTCGAAAAAACATTTCACATTCTGCCCGATGTTGTCCTTCAAACATTGTGCATATTGAAGGCTGTGAAAAAGGTTTTAAATGTATTTATGGTGGGTTATGCTATACATATGTAAAATATTAACATTATATTTTGAAAACAAAAAAAAACAGCTGATTGTCCACAAGCTTTAAAGCAGAAGCTCAATCACTATATTAAAAATGCTAAAAGAAAAACAAAAGAATAAACTGAGTGTTACCTGGTTCGAAGTTGAATGTTCTGCAGTAACACACACATTCACTCATTTAAACACAGTAACATGTTACTTTATTCTGTAAATGTATGACACTTCTTACATTTATGTACAATGACATGTTCATTATATTTACTACTCTCAATTACTTTTGTTTCTAAATATGGTATCAAACAACATATTTGATCAAAATGAATATTTTTGGCAGAGTTATTGCGCTTCGTTTCTATCGTGTGCTGTTTGATTGACGCGCATGCGTGGACTCGCACTCATTCAGTGAAGTTTAATGGAGACTCACTCGCTGTGAGGAGTCTTTACGTAAAATGGAAATACTGGTGTGAATTTCTAACATTTACAGATAAGCATGTAAAGGTAAAAATGTCATTTTGGTGCTGAAGAAAACATGTCTGGAACACATTAAACAGCACATGTGTCTGTCGCAGCATCTGATACAAACCACGTTAATACACTCATGAGTTTGATTGAAGCGCTTAATATAAAACATTCTCATGTTTTGGACGACCTGGATCGTGCACGTTTCCCACAGCAGCTCACGCTGTGACCGCCGCTGTTTCTCAGGTGTGTTTTATTCATAGACATGCGTTTTTCACCGTTGTCAAGTGACGTCACAGACCTGACTAATCCATAATCAAATTAGTTGTTGATTATTTTAATTATCGATTAGTTTTTGCAGCCCTAATTCAAAGTCAACGCTTTATGGCTCAAAAGCTTAATGTTTGATTATTCAGAGAGAACATTGTAATTCCAATTAAATGTTATTCATAAACTTACAGAAAACAAATGTGAAAATGGTAATATACATAAATTCATTTTAATCCTAACTTTGAAAAAGTACAGTGTGATCACCATCAGATCATGCGTTATGATTAAACCATGATACTAAACAAGCATGCTTATGTGTTCTTTGTTTCATCAAGGATAACATCTTGGTTTCTAGGAAATGTTATGCCACACTCATGTGCCTGGTAGTCTCTGCATATTGGTAGTTATTTGGGGTATAGGAGAAGCTTGCATTTCTTCTCTTAATCAGGTGGTTGTACCAGCTGGACATGTGCTGACTGTTAGGGCATACATGGTGAAGAGATGTGCTAATCTTGTTCCTTCTATTCAGATACTGCTGTCATTGGGTGATTGGAGTATTTCCAGGTATAATGGGTCTTGCAATTCTTGTCCTTTTTTAATCTCATTTTGGGTGCTGCTCATGTACTTGCATACATGCTTTTTCAACTTGAAGCTCCCTTGCTGTGGATAGTTTTATGGTGCTTTCCCTTTTAGGGGTTAGTCCTGACCAGTCCTGTCCTACATGGGTTACCCAGTCAGAATGGGAGTCTGTAACTAACACACAGCTCCTTTACACATGCACTTTTCATGTGAGTTGTGCACACAAGCCAGCGTTCCAAAGAAATCCCAGAATGTTGTGAGACCTTGTTACATTGTGTGGCAGTCTGAGAAAACCTGTCAGCTGTGGCTGAATTCTAGCAAAAAGTCCATATTTGGCACTGTGCTCAGTTACATTGAGGGCCACTTATGTATGGGAAATGCTGCATCATATCATACCCTCTTGTAGCAATTTTGAGGGTAGGGATGTGGATCTGTATCAGGATCATTGTACTGTAAGTCGGGGTTAAGGTACAGTATGGCACATGCTGTGGCGGACATTTTGTGGGTGGTTAAGTCTCCTACCTGATGCATCCAATCAAAACCTGCTTTTTAGCAGCCCAATATGTTCTCCACAACTGTATGTACCATAGCATGTGTGTCATAGTAGCCTCTCTTCTCTGCACTATGAGGCTTAGGGAATGGAGCTAGTGCTTGAGAGGGTAGCCATTGGTCACCTGTAGGAGTGATTCAGTGTTTCAGGCTATCTTTACATCAAGACCCAGATTTTAATGCTTAAAGCCAGGTAAATTAAAGCACAATATTTATTACATTGTGTTAACTTGCCCACAAGCCAGCCACCCCCTACAGCAGTGGCCTCAAGTATGTTTCGTACACTGCTTTGTCTTCGAGTTGTGCCCTCGAGCAACCATATTGGTTAAAGTCCTGTTGGCATCACAGGTGATTTGAATGTCTAACATGAAATTGTTTTTGATTGATGAAAACAGTGTCGTTTTGACTAGGTGTTCCTATTATAGTATTAATACAGGTAATTTTTCCAAATAAATTTGGGAAACTGGGCCTCACCGCACAATGCACTTTGATTTTGGTGTGTATGCATCTGGCATGATGGAGCTCATCCCCAACCTCTTAGTTAATTCTCTCTGAAAGGGATTGATTGCTAGGAATCCAAGGTTGTTGTTTTTTTCATGGAGTCTCTCATGGTTGGTCTTTCTAAAAATAGGCTCAACTTAACACAGAATTCCTGCTGTTTGAAATCTAAATTGGCTTGTTCTTCCATTGGTGTAGTCTTCTAACAGCCTCAAAAAACCCACTGCACCATAGACTACTAGTCTATTTATAGAGCTGTGAAAGATACTTAATTTGTGTATAGGCTCTATGTATGGCTGAGTTTATGTAAATATGCACTGAATTTTCTTTTAAGTATTTATTTGAAATCCCAATGTGTACGTGCATATGAGATTTTTGATGTCAACTCCACTACACATTTTGTGCGTATGCAGTGTTTATAAATAAAGTCCCAGGTTTCTTAACCGCTGAGCACTGGAATCATTGCTCATCCAATAATGTTAGCCCTAGATCTTGTTTAATCTACAGTTCTGTCTACAGCTGCTATATGAACTGAGAGTATTAGTGAATATGAAATTGTTTAAAATGATCGTTATTACTATAAAAAAACAAACAATTTCTTTAACCTTTCACCTTAGATGACTGGTTTAGGAAGTGAGGCATCTAAACTGTTTCTCTTTAAGAATAAATGAGAACATAGCCAATCTGTACAAATTGATCTTATGTGTCGTATGTATGCTTGTGTAATAGGCAGCATTTCTCCTGAGCTCATCAGTCTGTAAGGCAAGTGCCTTATTTCTCTTTTCTCTTTTTTCCTTTTTAAAGGAATCAAGGACATTAGCGGAGATTGCCAAAGCAGAGTTGGATGGAACAGTGCTGCGGAACAGGCCAATACGCATTCGGTTTGCCACACATGGAGCTGCTCTCACAGTTCGAAACCTTTCACCAGTTGTTACCAATGAGTTGCTGGAGCAGGCATTTTCACAGTTTGGGCCAGTGGAGAGGGCAGTTGTGGTGGTAGATGATCGTTGCAGACCTACAGGTAAAGGCATTGTGGAGTTTGCCAATAAGCCTGCTGCACGAAAGGCTCTTGACCGTTGTGCTGATGGAGCCCTTTTACTTACTACGTAAGTTCTTTTAGATTCGGAAAATCATTTTAATTTTTTGGTTTTATCATGTGGTGGTGTCAATCACTTGGTTTACCCTTCTCTTGTTCTGGTTTGTCCTGTCAGATCTCCGCGGCCAGTTATTGTTGAACCAACAGAGCAGTTTGACGATGAAGATGGCCTTTCAGAAAAATTATTGCAAAAGTCAGCACAGTATCACAAGTATGTTGCTGGAACAATGAAACATACAAAATGTTTGTTGTATATCTATTGTTAGCATGTGGAGCAAATGACAACAGGCAATAAATATGGAACTTAATATCATTACTACAAGCCCTTACTATACCTGCCCTGTATGTAGGGAAAGGGAGCAGCCTCCTCGCTTTGCCCAGCCAGGCACCTTTGAGTTTGAGTACTCCTCACGCTGGAAGGCACTTGATGAGATGGAGAAACAGCAGCGGGAGCAGGTGAACAGGAATATCCAAGAGGCCAAGGAGAAACTAGAGGCTGAGATGGAGACTGCAAAACATGAGCACCAGCTCATGATGATGAGACAAGGTATTGCTGCAGTTGAACTTTGACCCTCACCTATTTAAGTGAGTGTTGCAAAATAACACACTGATGCATTTTGGTGTCTTTTTACACCAGATCTCATGCGCCGTCAAGAAGAGCTGCGCCGACTGGAGGAGCTGAGAAACCAGGAGCTGCATAAGCGCAAACAGATGGAGATGAGGTACACATTAGAGTTGCCAATAACAAGTAATTGGAAATTTATTATAAAGTTTCAGTAATCTTCAGAGTTATTCACACCTTTTGATGAAGTCATTATATAAAATGAATATCACATGTATTAAGTACTATTTTAAACCTGAATTTCCATTAATATGTTATGGTAGGAGTGTCAGACTGCAGTCCTGATGGTTTCCCTCCTCTAACACAATCGATTCAACCCACTAAGGCCTTATGAGTTGAAAGAGGCAAAATGCTAAAGTCTGCAATGCACTGGTTTTCTCTCAGTTTGTCATGATGGTCCTGAATACTTTCTGAATTTCCTCTGTGGATTTTTAGACATGAGGAAGAGAGGCGGAGACGTGAGGAGGAAATGATGCGCCACAGAGACCAGGATGATATGAGACGTCAGCCTGAAGCTTTTAAACCTGGCTTTATGGAAAGCGTGAGTACCAAACATGCTCCATTTTCTAAAACAAACAGTGTTCCGAGAAGTCAAGATTATGGTCATTTTAGATACTAAGGGGTCAGCTAAACATATTCCTGTATGTATGTACATACTAACCCAAACCATCTACAACTACATGAATTAGTATTAACTATGAAATATTTAGGAGTGCACTGAAACACCTCAAAGCTACAGCCAACAAATAAGAGGCTAACTGTGCAACCACAAACTTCACATGGAATATGGAAACTACTGAGGGTTTAGCCATCATCTTTATACAAGGTGTCCGTGTACTAAATGGTATTAAATTCCAATAAGCATGGTCTTAAACCTAATCTCCATGTACCACATCTGTAGTATGTGTTCGGATACGTTAAACTACAGTTTTGAAGTGTTTTCTGGTATGTACATGGTGAAGCCCATTTTACAACAGGAGCATTAAGCATGCTAAACTAGCACCACAGTGTTGCTGCTTCCAACACAGTCCTGTTTTAATCACTGGGTCCTTCCTTTTACATTTAAGACTTGGCATGCTTTATGCTCTGTGATGCGAACATGTCAGAAGCTGTGCTGCTGTGGTGCTTCATTTGGAGTAAAATGTGCTTAAAATGGTATTAATACCTTCTCCCAACAGTAATTATTTAAATGTAGTACCGCATAGCATTTATATGTAGTATCTGCTGTGCGTTTATCTTGAGACTTAAAATTCAAAAATTGGTGCGTTACTGTTAAATTTGCAAAGAGCTAACAGTCGTCCAGTTAGCAATTAGTTTCTAAATATGGTATTAACGCATCCTGAAACTCACATTAGCTCATATGTTGTTTATATAATCACTTGATTATGATGATCAAGGTGCCCTGCATAAAAATCCACATGTATTATGGAAGGTATTTTGTCATTTTTAATATTGTCTACCATTTACAGTTGTAATGAAGGTATTCACACTCTGAAATAACACATTTGGAATTGTGCAGTAACCTAAACAAAGATTGTATTTATTTTATATTTAACAGTATTTCTCTCAGCATGTTCTTCAGAAGGCTTCATGAGCCTTTATCAAAATATAATTAAGACAGTAAAATATATATATATATATATATATATATATATATATATATATATATATATATATATATATATATATATATATATATATATATTCTGGCTTGTTCAAACTTTATGTAGTGTACATGGTTGAGGAGTTTTACTAATTATAATATGAAACTAATAATCTAAATACAATGCCTGCAGACACCAGATTTATAGGCTCTGTTTATAAGTAAATATTAATGAAGCGAGTCAGTGAGTATTTAGTTGACAGCCTTTGTAGAAATAAAACATTTCTGTATGTATGCCACTGCTTTGTCCTATTAGCATCACTTTAAGTGGGTGTGCGCACACAATAGACATTCACAATAGACTGTTTTTTTTTCCCTCAAGCTTTATATTATTACATAATTTTAACACAGTCTGATTGCTACTTTTACAAATTTTGTATACACCTTGTCTCATATGATATTCATACCTGGCAGAGGTTATTGAGTGCATGTTTTTCAAAATTTTCAAAGCATTTGTCTGCAACTTTCTTAAGAAATGTTTGAGTGGATATGTCAAACAGGATGTCAGTATATGCAGTTATTTTGATTATCCTGGAAATGAGTAGGCATGTACAATAGCTAAAAAGCTTGTGTGCGATCTTTGCCAGGGCACTATTTATGAAGTAATGCTTGAACCAATATGATGGATTGCAGCTATGTTTGCTTTAGATAAGCATCTATTTGAAATAGATTTGGTGTGGCTCCTGCAAATGCCTTACCTGGAGCACCCATGAAGTCCGAAGCCTGGCTTCTAAAGTTGCAGTACTTGAATATGTTGCCAGTCATTGCTGAACATCTGGTTTGCACTGAATTCTTGCGTGTGTTTTAGCATCAGATTTAGTAGTAGTGTCATGTAACTCTGTACACACCCACCATGGAATTAGTCTAGACCTTTATATACCCTATTTATGAATGTATTTTATTTCCTAGACAGTCTTTACAGACATGTAAAGACGGGTCTTTTATAAAAATTAAAATGTATTGCCACCCTTTGTCATGATTGACCTATTTATACACTCACTGTCCACTTTAATAGGAACACCTGTACATTTCTGCAGTTATCCAGTCAGCCATCATGGGGCAGCAGCACAATGCATAAAAGCATGCCGATACAGGTCAAAAGCTTCAGTTAATGTTCACGTCTGGATGAAGAAAAAGTGTGATCTCTGTGACTTTAACCACAGCATGGATGTTTGTGCCAGATGGGCTGGTTTGTTCTCTTAGGAATTTCACACACAACCGTCTCTAGAATTTACACAGAATTGCCTGGGGAAGAAAATTGTGTGAGTGAGAGTTCTGTGGGTGGAAACACATTGTTGATAAGAGTGGGAAGACCAGTCTGGTCATTCTCCTCTGATCTCTCTCATCAACAAGGTGTTTCAGCCTCTGCTCACAAGATGATGATGATGATGATGTTATTGTTGTTTTGCACTATTCTGTGTATTAATCCCAGGAGATCATGAAATTCACAAACTAGCCCATCTGGCACTAACAACCATGCCACTGTTAAGTTACAGAGATCACACTTTATCTCCACGTGATGTGAACATTAACTGATCAGTGGTTCCTATTCATGTGGATAGTGAGTGTATATTTGTGAAAAGCTAATTATAATTAAATCTGTTTAGAATAAATTTCAAATATTCCATGTATAGAACCTACACACCCTTAGTGAAATTGCCGGCATTATAATGTAAAGCCAGAATCCAAGATAAATTTTTCATATTTAATACGATTTTGAACAAATAAAAGAGAAAGACAAATAGATAATCATTTGGGAAACTGAACTTGATTCCCTGGTGCACACCCTTCCCTAATACTTTTGGGTAGGACTCTTTGCATTTGCATTTATCGCATTAGCATATGCCCTCATCCATAGTGAGTTCCAGAAATGTCTTGTGGTTTATCAAAACACATCCTCATGCTAGTTCATTAGATAGCATCAGTCTAAAAAACCTGTTGAAGGGTAGTACAGAATGGTGGGGCACAAGACAAGATTTTTTTTTTTAATATAACACAGTGATAATTTTAGTGCTTGGTGTAGAGGTATGTCTTTAGCCAGTGACTCAACTGTTTGGACAGCCAGGGGATTTTCCTTCCACCATCAGGGTTCCAGGACATAGAAGAGATTTGATGCTTGTTGTCTGTGTCGTACCCTGAGAGATAGTGGGTCCAGTCAAGCAATGCCAGAGGCTCTGAGGGAGTGTGGTGCAGAGCCGGGGGGTGATGAGCTCTTTAGGGTTTTTAAGGGCAGCTACAGGTAGCCAGTGGAGGGAGCATAGCACTGGGGTAGTGTGTGAGAACTTGGGAGTGTTGAATACAAGTCGTGCAGCTATATTCTAGTTTGCATGTCACAGGAGTCTAGCCTCGATTTAAGAAGCAAATTATTGGCATGAGATGGATGAGAGTCTTGTGATTGAGTCTGTGGAAGGTTGCTGAAAGGTCCACAGGACAATGAAGTCTGATGACCGTTTGGTCTATCTAGCAACACACAGTTTCTCAGTATTGGCCACAGGGGCATTTTTTATCGACCATGCAACTTTGAAGCCAGACTGGTTAGGAGGTTATTCTGGGTGAGATTGAGAGCCTATTAATTGTAGACAGCACGTTCAAGGATTTTAGAATGAAAAGAGAGAAGTGATAATGATTGATGGGTGCTGATGATGAGAAATTAGACTGGAAAGAGCAGTATGAGAGGAGTTTGATATCAGGATGTGATCTTGTCTACTTTCAGCTGCTATTAATTATTTCCGATTGCTGCACAACATATGACAGTCCAGGAGTAGATTAAGAAGACTTCCTATGTATGGAAGATGGAGGGTAGAGGAGGTCCATGGATGAGGAAGTAATGCGAGGACAGTGTTTGAACTAATTCAAGCAGTAGAGAGGAAAAGGAGTCAGGGTTGGGGAGAGTTGTTAGGCTACTGAAAGTTGTGGAGGTTGCAGCGAGTGGGGGAGAGGTAAGAATAGTTGTTGATGGGCAGGACAGGGAGGGTCAGAGTCCATGATACCAAGCGATGATCTGAGATGAAGTGCGTTTGCATTTATTACAGCAGTAAGTCTTTGTGAATAAGACTAAAGTTGTCATTTTAGCTCACTATTCCATGCAAAAGAATTCCTTCACACTGACATTCTTTGAAGTATTCCACTGGGTTTCTGTGGGATTGTGATCTAGGCTCTGACTGGGCCATTTCAAGACTTTGATCTTCCTTTTCTGAAGCCATTGTTGGCTTCAATGTTTGCTTTGATTTATCATCATTCTGCAGAAATAAATTTCAGATCTTAACCTGTATACCATTAGTCAGCAGGTTTTGTCCCAAATAGCTTGATATTTTGAGCTGGTTTTTATTCCATCTATATTTACTATAGCCCCAAAGCTTGATGCTGCCACCATGCGTCATAGTTGGTACAGTGCATCCGCAAAGTATTCACAGCGCTTCACTTTTTCCACATTTTATGTTACAGCCTATTTCCAAAATAGATTAAATTCATTATTTTCCTCAAAATTCTACAAGCAGTACCCCATAATGACAAGGTGATAGAAGTTTGTTTGAAATCTTTGCAAATTTATTAAAAATAAAAAACAAAAAAAGCACATGTACATAAGTATTCACAGCCTTTGCTCAAGCACCTTTGGCACCAATTACAGCCTCAGGTCTTTTTGAGTATGATGCTACAAGCTTGGCACACCTATTTTTGGGCAATTTCTCCCATTCTTCTTTGCAGGACCTCTCAACCTCCATCAGGTTGGATGGGGAGCGTCGGTGCACAGCCATTTTCAGATCTCTCCAGAGATGTTCAATCGGGTTCAAGTCTGGGCTCTGGCTGGGCCACTTAAGGACATTCACAGAGTTATCCTGTAACCACTCCTTTGTTATCTTGGCTGTGTGCTTAGGGTCGTTGTCCTGTTGGAAGATGAACCTTTGTCCCAGTCTAGAGGTCCAGAGCGCTCTGGAGCAGGTTTTCATCAAGGATGTCTCTGTACATTGCTGCATTCATCTTTCCCTCGATCCTGACTAGTCTCCCAGTTCCTGCCCCTTAAAAAACACCCCCACAGCATGATGCTGCCACCACCATGCTTCACTGTAGGGATGGTATTGGCCAGGTGATGACTGGTGCCTGGTGTCCTCCAGATATGACGCTTGCCATTCAGGCCAAAGAGTTCAATCTTTGTTTCATCATGGTTTGAGAGTCCTTCAGGAGACTTTTGGCAAACTCCAGGCGGGCTGTCATGTGCCTTTTACTGAGGAGTGACTTCCGTCTGGCCACTCTACCATACAGGCCTGATTGGTGGAGTTCTGCAGAGATGGTTGTTCTTCTGGAAGGTGCTCCTCTCTCCACAGAGACACGCTGCAGCTCTGTCAGAGTGACCATCGGGTTTTTCGTCACCTCCCTGACTAAGGCCCTTCTACCCCGGTTGCTCAGTTTGGCTGGGCGGCCAGCTCTAGGAAGAGTCCTGGTGGTTCCAAACTTCTTCCATTTATGGATGATGGAGGCCACTGTGCTCATTGGGACCTTCAATGCTGCAGAAATGTTTCTGTACCCTTCCCCAGATCTGTGCCTCGATACAATCCTGTCTCGGAGGTCTACAGACAATTCCTTGGACTTCATGGCTTGGTTTGTGCTCTGACATGCATTGTTAACTGTGGGACCTTATATAGACAGGTGTGTGCCTTTCCAAATCATGTCCAATCAACTGAATTTACCACAGGTGGACTCCAATCAAGTTGTAGAAACATCTCAAGGATGAGCAGTGGAAACGGGATGCATCTGAGTTTTGAGTTTTGTTTTGAGTGTCATGGCAAAGGCTGTGAATACTTATGTACATGTGCTTTTTTTTGTTTTGTTTTTTTTTTAGATAAATTTGCAAAGATTTCAAACAAGCTTCTTTATGGGGTATTGTTTGTAGAATTTTGAGGAAAATAATGAATTTAATCCATTTTGGAATAAGGCTGTAACATAACAAAATGTGGAAAAAGTGAAGCGCTGTGAATACTTTCCGGATGCACTGTATGTGCTTGTTGTTTTTGTACCAAACATATATCTTAGTTTTAAGGCCAAAAACTTCAACCTTTGTTTCATTAGACCATAATACAATGATGCAAGATGGTTTGAATATTTTTAGACATCATCATCATCATAATTTTTTTTTTTTTTTTTAAAAGAATTTCTCTTTATGGCTTGGATGTTCTTGCCTACCCTACGCCATAGCCCAGACATTTGCAGAATATGGGAGACTGTCACATGCAAAAAGTGACTACTACCTGCCAGGAAAAAAATTTTTTATTGTTGCTTCAGGCCTCTTGGAAGCCTCCCTGATGAGTTTTCTCCTTGTCCTGTCATCAAATTTTGCAGATCAACTTGATCCTAGCAAAGTTCCGGTGGTTCCATGTTTTCTCCACTTTTTGATTATCTTCACGGTACTCAATGATGTATACATTGCCTTCAGTATTGTCTTATTCCCGTCTATTGATTGGTACCTTTCAACAATGAGTCCTCAGGTGTATACCAGCTCCTTATGGACCATGGCAATCCAATTAAATGCAACCAGAATCACTTTCATTAATAAGAGCTACATGCTACTTCTCTTTGCACATGATTTCGAATGTGACCGGTTAATATAGGTACATCCTCATTATAAAAGTGTTTGTACACTTTTGCAACTCGTGTCTTATTTTTAATTACTTTTCCCTAATAATTGTTTTCTCATGCATTTTGTTGGGATCAAGATCATTAAAGATGGTTTCTGACTAGATTTATCTTGGTTTCTGACTTTACATCACAAAAATATGTAAGTTCAGTGTGTGTAGACTTTATCGTATCCACAATTCTAACATTGTGCTCCTTTACATGTGCAGTGTTGTAGAACAGTGGTTTTCAAAGTGGGTCCCCCTTGGGGGCCGCAACAATTTGGTGTGAAAAATAAATTCTCACTCTCAGACAACCACACACACACACACAATCAATGCCTAATGTGATATAAGATGTAATTATTAATAAAAAGAAAAGGGGGATATATTCAGAAGTCTGTATTTTTAATGTGTTTAATCTTGCAAAAGGGGGGCCTCGGTCAAATGTTAATGCCATTTGGGGGGCCTTGCCCTGGAAAAGTTTGGGAACCACTGTTGTAGAACACCAAAGAGCCAAAAAGTAAAATGAATCAGACATCTGAAACATTAAGGAACTGCAGTGCTTCTAGCGATTGATGCCTTTGCTTGGGAAAAAAAAAAAATCAGCAAAAATAAGTGGCTTAAAGTGCACCTATTATGGTTTTGAAAAGTGCCTAATTTTGTTTTAAAGGTCTCATACAATAGATTTATGTGCATCCAAGGTTAAAAAAAAAAAGCTCTTTAATGTGCTTTCAATTTAAATTGCAGCACTACCTTTTTCCCCACAGTGTAACAAACAACTCGTTCAATAATCCGTTCTAAACTCCTTCTTTCAGAGTGCGTACTCTGCTCTGATTGGTCAGATGTCCCAGTCTGTTGTGATTGGTCTGCCGCTTACAGTGCATGTCGAAAAGGAAACGCCCACTACCATAACAGAGTTTCAGCTCCATCTGAAAAAATGTCGGTTTTACCTTACCAATTTGAGCCGGAGTCAGGCAGTGATGTATCAGAAGATAAACCCGAACCACCATTTGTACGTAATATTGGGCCCACAGCTGATTAGCAGAGCTATTTCAAGACAATAATGTGAGTTAGCCGGTTAGCAGAGGCTAACAGCTCTGCACTGGCTGTGCACGTATACAACACAAAAACATGCATTTGGAACACCTGGTAGAAAATATATACCTAAATAATGAATCATAATTACAGGTTGTGATTCAGTGGCGCAAGTTGGTCCAAATAAAGTGGGCATGGTCCGATCTTTCTTTAATGAATAATCGTTTTGCTAATCCCACATTGACTTCGTTTAGATTGGAGAAGCAGTAGTCAGTGAAATGACAGGAACACAAATGAAGGTCAGAGTTGAACTGGTATCGTTTTAAAAATGAACTCTAACCACCGATGCTTTACATTCTCATCCTTTAGTAGTCTATGCAAAATGGTTTTGCTTTGGCAGTGCAAAAAACAGCATCTTCTAGACATGGCAACAACAGGAACCTAACTCTTTCAGGGCAACTACTACTGTAGTATTTGAAGGCGGGTCAAAGCTGTTCACGAGCAGCCAATGAAAACCAGAAGTGGGTTTTTTGTTACAAACCTGTATAGGTTTGTACAGGAAGTAAGTCTGGAATTACTAACGACTTGTTTCAGGTGTTCAGAATCGGTTCTTTCTTTTGGGAGTCAATGGACCATTTGGTCCAAAATGGTCAACCTAGTATCAGATAGTTTACTTTATTAGCTTACTTTATCAAGCCTTTATTGACATAATTAAGTTTTCATGCTTTCATTAAACAATAGAAACTCAATGTTTTAAAGCTTGTCAAAAGTCCATAACTGCTGCAGCACCTTGTGTGTTTGATGGTTATTAAAAATATAGGGCAAATACAGCTATGTGGCATTGTTCACATACATCTGGAGGATTAAAAGCTATCCACTAGGTAGCAGTTCAGAGCCAACACACACCTGCCAGAGTATCTTCTGTGGCTACTTTCAGTGAGAATGGTGGGATTTGGGGAGGCAATGATCATGTGTGTATATTGGAATTATGCCAGAAACCTCTCATCATGACAACTGCGAGTATATTTCTTTTGTTGTGCCCAGTGGCTGCCATGCATTGTTTGGTATGCTGTTTTCCCCACTATTCATGTATGTGTTGCACCATTCACACTTTTCAGGGTAATTTATTTCTGCACTGAATGAACGCAGGATATCTTTTGTGTATGCATTCGTAATAGCAAATATAATACCAGCCTTAGACTAAGCAAAGTGATAATTCACTATGTCAGTAGTTAGTGCTGATAGCCTCACACACAGATAGCAGTAGTATTGTTTTTGTGTAGGTACATTTTAAAAACCCTGTAACCTGGTGAAGTTATAAACATCATGCAACATCCAGTTCCCAGTGACTATTCCAACTTGGGCAGTCAGTTTTTCTGGAATGCATGTAAACACACCAATGATGGGAGCTAGTGATAATTAGGGGTGTAATGGTTCAATGTGTAATGCATTTTTGCACCACAACACAATGCATTTTCAGTACAGGATTAAGGAAAGAATCACCTGCATTTAAATTTTGTTTTTGTTATATTGCCAAATCATGAACACAGTTTCTGTAATTTTTAATTAATACATTTAATTACTGATCCTCCTGGTGGAAAAAATGGAAACAGAACAGTTTAGAATTGATTTTGAGCTTCTTGAGAAAGTGTAGATATTCCTTCAACCAGAAAAAGATGGAAATAACATTTATAACCAGCAAAGTAATCCAGGGTTCTCTGCAAAATGAATCAAACTGTATTAGAACCACAGTGTGCATGGTCTTGCGAACCCTGTGCTGGGAAAAAAAAAGAACTGCATATCTAGTCATTTTATGGACCAACACACTTTGCATTAAAAAGATTGTTACAGTTGCTTCTCCTCTCTCTTTCTCTATTTCAATCTTTTTCAACCTATGTCTCTCTCTCTTTATATATGCTATGGGAGGAATGTGATCTCCGTGATTTTGACTATGGTATGATTGTTGGTGCCAGATGAGCTGGTTTGAACTGCTGATCAAGAGTCTTGTTAATAGCATCAGTCTTGGTGCAATAAAGAAAAAAACATCCAGTGAGCGGCAGTTCTGCGGACAGAAACGCCTTATTGACGAGAGAGGTCAACATAGATAGCCAGGCGGGTTCGAGCTGACACGAAGGCCACAGTAATTTAGATAACCACTCTATATATACAATTGTGATAAGCAGAAAAGCATCTCAGAATGCACAACACGTCGAACCTTGAGGCAGATGGACTACAACAGCAGAAGACCATGTCAGGTTCCACTTCTGTTATCCAAGAAGAGAAAGCTGAGGCTGCACCTCTGACAATGTTCATCCCATGGTGGCCACAATATACCCATCTAATAATTGCTACTTCCAGCATGATAATGCCACAGTCATGTCAAACTGGTTTCCTGAACATGACGATGAGTTCAGTGTTCTTCAGTGGTCACCATGTCTGAATCCAATAGAACAACTTTTGGATGTGGTAGAATGGGAGAGTCACAACATGAAAGTGCACCTGGGAAAAATCTGCAGGAGTTGCGTGATGCAGTCATGTCAAGATGGACCACAATCTTATAGGAATGTTTCTAACATCATCTGGAATCCCTGCCACGAAGAATTGAGGCTGTTTTTCTGGAGAGCCTAGGGAGGCCTTGCTCAGTATTATCGTAGTGTTCCCAATAAAGTGGGGTGCGTGTGTGTGTCTGTGTGTGTTATCTCTCTTTTTGATTGTGTAGACATTTAGATATAGCTTCTGTATATTAAAACTGTATATTTAATAATGAATTGTCTTGTTACTGTATAATGTTTAAAACCTGTTGTGTTATTTTAATGGTCAGGAAATTGTTCTTGTTTTAATTAACTAATTAATTAATTAATTATGTTTCTTGGCTACTGTTTGTTTGAACATGACATCATTTTTATACATTTTAAAAACCATTTCAATTGTTTAGTTCATTGTGAAAGAAAGGCACAGCCCTTTAGTGATATTTTGTGTCCAGGTACATACAGTTTATTTTTGTGTGGTAGTGTTAAAATTAATTTCAATACAATATGAACATAAATTTGATCTGCTGTTACAAGAGTTATTGACACCCTTAAAGAGTGTGCAAAATGTATGAACTTTTACATATATTAGAAACTACTTTGCTCTTCCTGTAATTAAAAAAAAAAAAAAAAACTGTGTGTATATATATATATATATATATATATATATATATATATATATATATATATATATATATATATATATATATATATATATATATAATTTTTTTTTTTAATTACAGGAAAAGCAAAGTAGTTTCTAAAAATTAAAAAAAAAACTAAGTGTGTGTGTGTGTGTGTATATATATATATATATATATATACACATATTATATATATATATATATTATATATATATATAATTTTTTTTTTTTTTTTTTTTGCGCAAAACTAGGTTGACAGATGACTTTTTCACAAGGTTAAAGGGTCGTGACCCTACATATATGCTGCATTCATGGTGTCTTATAATTGGTAACTTGCAAGATATAATGATGTCAGGGTCCCACCTAGGCATAATTGACATGCAGAGTAGAAAAAAAAACATGGCCACTTCTACAAAAGCCTGTTTCTTCTTTTTGTCAAAGATACTTTAACCACACTTTTGTAGTTACAGGCCTCTGTGTACTGCTCTACTGTAGTGAACTTAAACATTCATGCAACATTTCGACTAAAATCTCAGTACAGCAGACCGTAGTGAGTGCCTTAAGCAAAAAGCTAGGTAGCCGAATTAATTAGGTATATGAGTGATCATCAACTCTAACGTTGATACATCTCAAGCTTTTGACCTTCCAGTGCAGGAAAGTTTTTTGTGCTGTTGCTCTCTACAAAGGAGGCTTCACCCAATATTAATAGTGAAGCTATTGCTTCGTAATGCTCATTTTGAAATGTTTGGCAGAAAAAATTGCACTGCTTAAGTTCTGTTTGAGATAATATTGTGTTAAAATATAAACTATACAGGGTCCCTATATCTATATGATCCAGTGCTCGCTTATTGCATATTATGCATTTTATTAAGGGTGGCAATAATTCTGCAGTTGATAGTACATTGTATATGATTTTGAAGACTTGCGCTGCACAATGCAGCAGTATCGTAAGTACTGTGTAGTGTTTTAGAGCGATGTATAATGCTGTTTTTCTTCTGTACTATATTAGTTAATTTCGCGTCCTATTGGTTAACAAATTAGGAACCTGTGAGAACCTCAAAGGCCCAGTACTTCAGTCTGTGCTCACATTGTTCCAGTACTGGACATGCAGACAACTGCCTTTGTAAAGACTGGAGCTGTGCAATCAAATTTTCCTGCTGCACAGTTGCAAGGTTTTTACACTAGGAATAGATTGTTATTTTAATTTTTAACACAAAATTCTAAAATGGTCAAAATCTCTTAACATGTATGTTGTGTGTGTGAAATCCGTTTGATGTTCATAAATAATGTGATGACTTCTTTTTTTCTTTGTTAAATTCCCAAGAGGAAGAAGAGCTGCAGCGACTTCCATCTCTTTCTCTCTGTCTGTCTGTCTCTCTCTGTCTGTGTGTGTGTTGTGCAAGCAGCATGTGTGTGTTGTTAAAATAGCAATAGCAGATAAAATTATACTGATATTTATCTTTAGAAATGTGACTATTTTAATTTTTTATCTAGGAAAAAATTTGTTTGTATGTAAAATGGACACCTGACTAACACACCAATACATTGTGCTTGTTGAGCATCCCATTCTAAGACCCCTGCTACCATTCAGCCACAAGAGCATTAGTTGGGCAACAACGTTCAGGGCTCTATGCAAGCCACCCAGTTTTTCCACACCAACCTTGACAAACCATGTCTTCACGGACTTGGCTTTTTGCACAGGGGCATTGTCCTGCTGGAACAAGGGCTAGGCCTTTTAGGTCCTGTGATAGAAAAGGTGAATAGGTAGTGTGCCTCCAAATTAGTGGCAAAAGATGAAAGCTCACATACAGGTGTGATGGTCAGGTGTCCACAAACTTTTGGTCATATAGTGTATATAAAGTAAACAGATTTTATTTAGAAGTGCTAACCTACTCGAGTCTGTGTATGCGTGTAATTTTTCTGTTTGAGTTATTCAGTTAGTTATTTATGTATTTATTCATGCAGTTATTCGCTTAGACAGCTGTTTTAACCGTAATATTCTTTTATTTATTCCTCGTTTTGTGCGTTAACTTCATGTAGAATTGTGCGAGGCAGTAAATGTGTGAACACTGGGTGTGTCTAACCTCTCCTACAAAAGGCAGAAGACCAGCAGTCAGTCTCTCTCTCTTTCACTCTGTCTTGTGCTCTCGCTCCCTCTCACACTGTCCCCCCCACCTGTATACCCCTTTACGTTTCATGAATATATTTCTATATATTCTATATTTTTTGTTTCATATAAATATACTTATACTTATATATATATATAAGTGTGTGTGTGTATATATATATATATATATATATATATATATATATATATATATATATATATATATATATATATATATATATATACATAATATAAGTACTCAACTATTTTTTATATAAATGCATGTGGATTTTTTGAGGGATGAGCTGTGTGCGTGCACACAATTTTGATAATGGTTTAATTTTAATGAGAAAGTTATTACAGGAATTAATTTTTAAATGATCATAATCACTTGGTAGTTATCACAATCGTTTTAAATAACCATGATATTTTTTTGTTAAACAAAGTTATAGCTTGGTAACACCTAAGAGAAAATTTATTTACATTGTTACATGCAGTACCGTGCCATGAATTTATTGTTGGCCAGAGAAGGCGAATTGGCGCTAATGTTAAATTATCTATAATTTATAGCATCTGTGTGAGTGTGGCCATGTGCGTGTGTGTGTGCACATCTGTTTATGGGAATGGGATGTGTGCCTGTATTTGTGGATGCCAGAGTGATTTAAAAAAAATTTTTTACCCACATCATCACCATTTTCAACGCAAGAATTCATCTTAGTTTTTGCTCCAAAATGTGTTCTCATGGACTAATATTGCCATTTTAATATGCTTAGATTTATTTATTTATTTATTTATTTAAACATACAGGGGTTGGACAAAACGTTTAACAAAAATGAACACCTAAGACCCAATAAGGAGGCCTCCAGACCAGCCTTAATCCTTCTTTGAATGTTGTCATACAACATTCAGATCTCTAGCCCGCATGGCTGGGACATGCACGTTTCATGTTCAGGCTATTAGTTTTTATTAATAGTTGCCTGGTGGACAAAGTAGGTTTAAGATCCTGAACAAGTTTTGGTACATAGCTATGTTTAAACTTAAGGTGCTTCATCGTGCTGTGATGCATGTTGATACTGTAACAACAGTATAAGATACTGGTTTAAAATGCAAAGTTTTGTGAAACTTTTGTTGAGACTGGTTCTCAGAGATGTTTAAGTCTTTGGTTATTTTTGTGGCTGAACTTGTGGGGCATTTAGTGAATATTTTGTAAAGTGTCTGTCCATCCCTGTAAGTGAGCTTAGAAATACAGTCACTTTTCCTCTTTGATGCTGAATATCCATGCTGTTCATTTTGTCCACCCCTTGTATGGTTTTGTCTTGTAATCTTGTACATTATTAAGGGCAAGTGCTTAGTGTTGGTAACAAGAATATTAGATACAAAATCACTTGGCTCATTTCCTCTTTTCATCTCCAGTAGTTTCAAAAGCAGGGTCAGCTGTTCTTGCTCAGCATTTAATAGCATCATGAGTACAGTGTTTTCCGTCCTCATTTATTCAGTTTTTTCCCCTTTTTAATTTGTTGTGTGAATGAGTGAGGATGCTACTTCATTTTTTTTAACTCATTAAAAAGTAGAAAACATTACATTAGTAACATTAATAAAGTTATTAAAGTCATTAACTTTATTACTGTTTCATATTAATGTAACTTTTTGACCTTAAGTCATTTTGTTCGTGCTTCTGTAAAGTTTTCACAGTTAAACACAGTTGTAAATGTACTACATTTTAAAAATTGGTTGCCTAACATTTCTTAATGTTTATTTTTATATTATTTAAAAAAACAAAAATTGCAATGCAAAGTAAGTATACAGGCCTAAATTTGAAACTTTTTAAACTGAAGTAGCAGGCAACTAAATAGTTTCTAATGAAGCTGTTACTGAAAACTGAAAGGGCACTTTTAATGTATAATAAGGGTATAGCATATAATTAAAGTTTTAGACTCAGATTTTAATTATCTACAATGTACGCACTGTTACAGTTAATAAAAAAAAGGTCCTCATTTGTCAATTTTGTAGTAAATTTAGTTTTCTGAACTCAAAATGGCTTCCAGAAATGCTGATTTTATTCGTTCATGCATGCGTATGTTGCTGAATGTCAATCACCCGTAAGTTACCAGCTGTGTGCACGGCATATCTGATTTCATTTGGAGATGCACACAAGACTCCTCCATAAAAGGCAAAGCTCACACATAAGAAATGACGAATGAACTGCAAAAAAAAAAAAAAAAAAACGTTCTCAAAGGTTGAAGTGAAAGTTATTTTGACTCGTTTGTCTATGCCAATAAACATATGTATCAGTTAACAGTGTAAAAATCCAAAATCTGGATGCCAAATTACAGAAAAGGTTAATTAGATTAAGTGAGGTGAAAAGAAAATGGTTTGACATCAAAATCGAGAAAAAAGTCTCCTGTACACAGGTGACCATGGACACCAAGCGCATAATGCAGGAAAGCTGCTTTTGTTGAAATTCAAAGCAAAGTACCCCTGTAACACTCAGCCTTGATGCCAGTGTGCCCTCCCCATTGCCATTTTGGAAAACCAGTAGGGTATCTGAGTGTCATAGGAAGCTCAATGATCGCACACTTGGGAGTAAATGGCACATTGCGGTTTGAAATATATCAGATCGATCACTTATCAGTCACTTAGTAATGGCTCTAAGAAAGTGTTGCACAGCATCAAAAGAAAATGCCGTGGAAAAGGGAGCAGACTCATACACTTTCTTAAGTAAATAACTGGTCTTATACATCTTAATTTATAGATTTATGATTACTTACTTCCTTTTTTCATGTAATTTTTTTTTCATATATAATGTTCTTCTAATGCTCCTACGAACAATTTGAGTTAAACTGTTTCTATCTAGCTTGATAAAGGAGTCTCAATAATGGTATAAACCCATCATTTCCAAAGATACTAACCTATGCGCAGAATTGAAATTTAAACTTCCACAAATTCTTTTTTTTTAACGTGCGTCTTACGGTTTCATAACTTTTCTTCACTTTCAGAGAGAACAGGATATGAGAATGAGTGAAATGGGTGCCCGTGGAGCCGTTAATATGGGAGGTATGGTCATAAGTCTCAGCCCAAGCTCAAACCAAATGTGTGGTTAGTCCTATATATCATTTTTACTTACTGTGTTGAAACAGAGATTTGTGTAACCCTTGATGTACATGCTGCCATACTGATCTGAGGAGTGCTTGTCTAGAAGTGTGTTACAGTTGCATGAGTGAGATATAACAAACTTTACACTTTTTACCCTAAAGTACTTGACCCAGACACAACTTCTGGGAAATTGTAAATATCTCTAAATAATTCCTTGCAGTTGACCTATAGGTAAAATTATAGTCTTCATCTTTCCTCATTGTATTTTTTTGCGGTACCAGACCAACATTTCTTTACAGACTTTTGTTTTGTGTGTAATCACATTTACTAGGTATGTTTTGTACATTATGGAATAGGTCAATGGATGCTTGCTTTCTTTCATTTTCACACAAACTGATCTTTTAACTTTCAAGTCAAGTCCTTTTTTCCACTTTCTTGGCTTCCTTTTACTTGAGGCAGTTCATGTATAGCATGTTCCTTTATTGGAGTGCAAGTTAGATGTAGGAATTTCATATAGCATCTGCTTTCTTCTTAGAGGAACATGGTACTGCACATCAAAAATAGCCTGCATTGCTCAAATTAGTGCCAAGGTGGGTGGAAACATGTCTTAGTTAATATTGGTCATGCATTGTCTTGTGTAGATTCTTTTAATCCTGCCGCTGCTGTTAGCGGTAACCAGGGCCCTGCTCAAATGATGGGCATGGGCATGTCAGGCCGGGGTGGAGCCATGGGGCCAGAGGGACCATCAAATATGGGTGCACCCCTCATACAAGATAACGGAAATATGGTAACGTATCAGTGCTATTGTTTGCTACTTACTGTTTTGTGAAATGACATCCTCAACCAAAACTAACTGCGCTTTCAACAGTTTACAAAGAAATGCTGTAAAAGACATTCATGTAAAACAATACAGAATATCCTATAAAGGTTATTTGTTACGGTGTAACATGCAAAAGTAATTTAAATAACATTTGTAGAATTAAATGAAATGAACTAGGTTAGTACTGTTACTTTTATAACAGTCATTGAATCAAATTAATTATGTGATCAGTTCTTGGAAATATTACCAATAATACAATAATATTACTATGCTTTTTGTTCTGAACAAGGTTTATATTGCATCTAAATCCAGAATTATTGGCATCCTGGTAAGGAGGGGTAAAAATGTATATAAATATGAGGTGACACACAGGCCAAATTCCCTTTGTTATTCATTGGCATAGGGATGATTAGAGATGCACAGGGAAAATGAGAAGTTTGTTAACCTTCATAAACAATGCAGTGGCTATAAAACTAGCTACATGCCTGAAAATGCCAATTTCCACATTGTAATAAACCTGTCTGGAAGAGTGTTACTGCCTTGCACAGGGAGAAGGTACATTTTCCCAAGAATTTCAAAAGGAAATTTGCAGATGATTGTAGCATTTTGGGGTTGCCAACTCTGAAAGTTTACAATTAGACATCACCTCTGTGCCAGCAAAGAACATCTTTTATA